>NW_009699558.1:0-17302 GCF_000703405.1 Apaloderma vittatum
CGGGGGCTGACCAGCCCACGCTCCTCCGGAGCCGCGGCTTTGGCGTTTCCCCGTTGTGAATATCCCTAAAACCTGAGCCAGGGTGCTTTGCGGTCATTTATTAAAGCATTTCTCCCCTGAAAAGCGATCTGTATCTGCGGTGATTTTTACATACATGGGCAGAATTACGTCTCTGACGACTGGCTTTTCCGTGGTTTCGACAATAGAGGTGACAGGATGGGTTAAAGTGGTTTCGGTTCTTCGTGCTCCTCGTGTGCAACTCGCGATTTGTTTAACAGAGAATACTGGTAAAGTGGTAGTAACACCTGCAGTATGTACCGTCAGATTGGATGAGATGCACTCAGCGTGTCACTCTATGCTGATTTAAATAGAGAAAATAAACCTGCCTGTAGTTACACAATTATTAAATAGTCAGCATATTCCTAAAACGAGTACAGTGGATTTTAAGTTTAGATTTATGAGGCAGTTAGGTACTTGCAATAAGTTATGTACCTTGATAAAATTAACAGTGTACACTGAAATAACAATAGGAACATTCCCGCTCTTATAATGGAATCACAACTTTGAAATACACAGCTCCCTTTCCCATAAATGTGTGCAGGAATCAAAAACTAAGCCAATAAGCCGAACATTTTTCCCGTGGATCAGACACTTTGTGTTATACAGTGCTGCTAGTATTGTTGTTTAAAGAACTTTACAGATCCAAGGAAATCTTGAAGCAAACAGGTGTTCTGTGTTGCTGCCAAGTTAGGATAATTCTGAAAAACACTTTTTTTTTGGTCATCTACACTTTATTGAAACAGGTTGATTTAAGCATTTTGTGCTGCAGTTTGAAGGCTGGATGGTGAGCTCCTTTAAGCGTCATAAATAGAACCAAATCTTTCTGCGTGCATCAGACATTTGGGAGACACAGGCATGGTTCTGATCCTCGTGTTACCTGTTTGGAGTTAATTCTGCTAGTCTTAATTTGCTTCTAGGTGTGAGAAGCCCAAGTCTGGTGTGTAATGTTTTGATTTGAGCATACACAAACCGATGGTGTATTTTAGGTTTTCTGGTCTTGTTTCTTGGAAAGAGAAATTTGCTTTTGTTGAAAAACATGTTGATTTTGACAGATGCAAGCACTGAATATGAATTGAAGGCATATAGGTCATGGTTTAGGGTACATAATGGCAAATGCTTGGTAATTCATTCCAAAGCTTAAATATTTTCGCCGAAATAGCAACAGATGACTCTGCCATCTGAAACCCTCGCTAGCTCTTGAAAGGTACTTCCAGTAACGAACCTTGAAGTTTAGGGTTTTTTCCTCCTCAACAAGCAGAGGGAAGGACAGGGTGATGCAAGGCAGGTATCATCTATCGCAAGATCAGTGAGGCTGTCTGAAACGTAGGTTTACATGAAGCCTGTCAGTATCTGTCTTTGTCCTTGCTCTGAATCAGTTATAATGCTGAGAAAAATTGGATTATAAATGTGCCATTCCCTCAGTAAAACATCACCAAACACCATCGTACCTTAAAAACGTTGATGCCATTTGACTTTCTGCCGTTGAGTTTTGGTGACCGTTGCTTCATTGCTCTTCTGTAGGATTTCTGAGGGGTTTTTATTCCACGCTGAAAATGGAATTGGATGTAGATAAAAGATCGATATGACTCATCTGCAAATGCGTACAAGCCAAAAATATGTACTAGCTTAAAACAGCTCTGGCATAAATAGCATGGCTTTAATTTCTCCATCTGTAAACAAATATGCATATGGTACTCTAATGAAACCTGTGATAAATGGGAGTTGTGAATAATTGCTAACAAAAAAAAAAATTGGCAAATTGTGGGCTTTTTCCTCTTTCAGATTTACATATGATTCTCTCCAACAACTCCTCTAGCCTTATCCCCTCAAAAAAAAGTTTGTATTTCTAGGACCTCTGTTTCAGTTCTCTGTCACTTTGTATATATTTTTACACAATGAAATGGGGGAAATAGTGAAAGGAACAGAGACATTTATCACCATAAAAATCTGGTGGAAAATATGTAAGTTGTCTAAAAACAAAATGAGAGATAAAAGGAAGAAAAGCTGCTCGAGATTTTTGGGGTTTTGTATGTTTAAATGCAAAAGTAAAAGCAAGGATACTCCTTAACACTTAACATCAAAATACGTTGCACCACTTGCATTTAGGCTTTCTGATGAAAAGATCGATGGCTTTTGGTTACTATTTCCTAAGTCATTTCATGAAATATTTAATTTGATGTCCTGATTCAGTTTGGGGCCGGTTAGTATCCTGCTCTTTCATAAGCAATAGGGATTTGCATATTTATTTTATTATGTAGTGTGAAGTAGGAAATACGGGCTACGTGGTATGGAGCCATCAGTCTTTCTGAGGGGCGTGGGCAGGAACTACAACATGATTTACCGACTGTAGCTCCACCATCCTGTGTAGTCCTTGGATTTCGATGAGGGGATGCAGTCAAGTGATGCCGTCGTGCAGGTTAAGGCTGTGGAGTAAAGGAGCCTCCGTGGTAACCAGCTTTTGTTAGCATGCGGCCCCTTGAAGGGCAGCGAGAGGAATTCGGGGTCGTGGTCGTTTGTTTGTTTCATACTGTGCATGCCTGTAAATAAGTCACGTTTTCCATCTGGGCTGCAAATCGGAATAAATCTGCCTGAGCCGGGCTCCGTGCTGCTGCCTCAGCTGGCTGCCCCAGAGCTGGCCTGGGGCTCTGTCGCACCGGCAGTGGACGTGGTCGCTGCTTTGAGCCCCGGGAGTGGACGTGCTCGCTGCTTGGAGCAGCAGGGACTGCCGGCGCGTCTCTGCAGCCGCACAAGGTGTGGAAGGAAGGGGTGCCAGGGCAGCACTGGAGCTTACGTGTCCCTGCTGGGGGTTCAGCTGGGGGAAGAGGGCTGCTTTTCCAAATCCGTCGCCCTGGGCTGCCGGGGAGTGGGTGCCTCTGGACACCAGCAGGTGCTGGTACTTCTGGGAGGATGGAGTAGGCTGACATGGTGGTGGCTTCAGGAGGAGGTTGGGGTGTTTTGGAATAGGGCTCTGAATTTGATCACGAATTCCTCAGAGATCTGGAAGGCTGTTCTTTATTACAATTGAACAAAGTTTCCTTTTAATGTGGCGTGAGGACGTTCAGAAAGCAAGCTGGACTGCAGGTGTTTCCTAAGCGATAGCAATCCCTAGTAAACGCCGTTTGTGTGGGGGTGAAAGGGTGAACAACAGCAAAAAGTGTTGGAGGCCACAAAGTGTATTTATTCATTGTTTTTAGTGCGGCCAACAAATGATAGCACTGCTTACTTCCAGCGTGAACTGTGACAGCTGAGCAGGCTGTTCTCAAGCAAACATTTTTGTCTCCAAGTATTTTATTATGGGGGGTGGGGAGGGAAATCCCGTGACTCTGGCAGGACTTGGAGTGCTCGCAGAGCTGCCATTGTTTTGCTCTCTTGTAGTACCAGAGTCTTCATTGAACCATTCACTTTCAGAGAAGCTCAAGGTTTAACTTTGCAGCTTTAAGTCACTCATTTGTTCAACCATTATGCCCTCCTCACCTGCTCTGGTTTCTAAACAAACGGCTTTTAACAATAAAGTGGAAAAATAAAAATTGCAGAGTATTAACCTTTCATCTCAGCTCCCCTGGAAAAGAGGGAATAATCAGAGATTTGCTAAAATATTGTGTCATAAAATGCATCAAATAAAAAAAAAATACCTCAGGTTGGAAGTGTAAGTCACATACCTTCACGGCAGTGCTTTTCAGGAGAGCGTAGGGCAGATAATTAATTTTGCCCCAGCAGTCCTCCAGCTGAGATGCCGTTGAATGGTCATAAGGTGCTTTCAAGTTAGGCAATGCTGTGGGAATGAGCTGGCTATTTAGTTTCTGTTCATCAGTGTCTCAGTGACAAGAGTGCCTGGGGAGTTGGATGGGCACAGACTTATTATTAGACCTGCGGCTCTTCCGTCAGCCTGAAAGCTTTGAATTATAAAGGAGTATTTAGACGTGTTTATTACGAGGCCAAGTCGTCCAGCTATAAGGTCCATATTTTTCTCATTATAACAAAAAAGTGAAATTCAGTTTTAACACAATCGGCTTCTAGTTTTAGAGCAGTAGCTTTACATGTTCCTGTTCTGATATCGCCATATACCCTTCCTTCAGGCGCCTTTGTGTCAGGTACCCAAAGGTACACACTCATGGGTGACCTGTGTCTAGTTTTTGTTGGTCAGGAGTATGAAGTTACTGTTGGAAAGATTGGCTGTAAATGAATATGTACTTTAAAAATCCTACCATTTTGAGGTCGTCAGTTATTGAAATGACAGAGAAGACTACTGGCTTACAGGGAAATGTTTTAGTTTATTGATTACACGTTTTGTCTCTCTTCATAAAAATCAAGCATCTCATTCTGTGATGCTGTGGTCACTAAATTTGTGAATTTGAAATCTTAGTGAGGCTGATCCTTCTGACTGATTTCTTAAGGATTTCTCTTTTTCTTGGCCAATCAGGTTGTTCGATATATCTATCATATTTTCCTTCCATTTTTTTTTAACTCTTTACCTCATCTGAGCTAAGTTTTAAGGAGAAGCAGTAGATCCTCTTGAAGTATTATGCAAATAGGTGGTGAGAAGGAAAAGAGAGAGACCATTAGTTTACACCAGTGAAAAAAAAAAATTACACTATGACTACTAACCCGATACTCAGAGTAACCACGTAGAGGACTGCTTAAACACCGTGACCCTGGGGAAGAGCAACCGTGAACCAACCCCAGTACTGTGCTTCAGGTCATCCATCCAGAAGAGGCAAATCTGTAAAAAGTCAGGTTTCATTGGTTTCAAGTTGTGTAAACCTGAAGTTAAATTCTACTTGTATTTTCTAGCTGATAGCCGAGTAGCTTATTTTTATCTTGTGCTGTTCTTAGAAGAGAAGGTGAATTGTTAATACTCTACGTATGTGTCAGTGGCAGGAGGAATCTTACTAGTTGTTGTATAAATTCAGTATTTCCTGCATTCAGTAATTTGTTGTGCATGTTATGGGATTTTTGTGGTGAATTTCCTCTGTCAGTGTTTATTGTTGAAATTATATTATTTTTAAATAAACATATTTTTAAAATAAACATACTGGTTTTCCTGGTAGAATAGATACACCATGTATGGTGAAAAGTCAAAAAGCAAATCATAGAAACAAATATTGATTTTACATCTTTTATTTTTAAGTGCTCTTTTTGTGGGTCTCAGTGTCTACTTAGGACTGTCTTGGGTGTGCATTAAACCTGCAGGTTGTAACATTATATGTTGGTTGCGCATTGTCCTTGATTTAGATAGAAAGCTTGAATTATTATAGCCATAAAGCTATTTTTGAAGATAGTAGTTTCAAAGCATCACAGCCTTCCAGTAGACATTAATAATTTATATTTTCCAGTACAGATAGTTTTATTGGCTCTATTCTTCTGGGAGAAAGATGCACTTAAACATCTTTTTACTAATTTTGGCTTCATTTGAGTCCAAGCTTTGAATGAAGTCATGATTTTGCTCTCATGCCATGGAGCTGTATTCATTTCATTGGTGGCATCTGAATGTTGACTCGTGCTGACCAAAATTGTTTTTGTTTATAGGGGCCTGTTTCATACACGCTTACTCAAATATTTCTGCTAAAAAAGAAAAAAGAAGTAGATTTTCTGAGCTGCTTTTTAGTTTCTGCCATTTTCTTTCAGCTTCCCAGTAGAAAAAAAGCCACAGAGTAACCTATTCAGAAACATTTTGGGCTACCAGCGATGCCAGTCTGCCACTCAGTTGCTATTAACAGCTATGCCAAATGTTTCTTTGGTGTCTTAAAAATGCACACAGCCCTGTGAGGTATTAGGGAATTGAGTTAATGATGTGCTTTCTAATTTTAACATTTATTACAAAGATAAAACCAAGATGTTACAGGACATTTTTCCAGTTTTGGTATAAAAGAAAACAAAAAAAGGAAAAGGAAAAAATGAAAAGAACATCATTGCAAAACCTTTTGATTGATTCCTTGTAGGTTGTCGGATGCAAAGAGCTAAGCTCGTGCTGTAAGTTTTAACTGGCTTGTTACCGAAGTTGGAAGAGCTTGCGCTGACCGTTGTAGGGTCTGGGGCTCCGCACCAGTTTCCATGTGCTCCCTCAGTGGGAACCTCGAGGCTCCTGGAGCTCCCAGGTCCGTGTCAGCGCTTGCCTAGGCACAGCAGAAGGAATTCCTGCAGCCCTGCCTTTTCTTGGGTGGATGTGACAAGACAAAGGCATCGAGTTGGACAAAATCATCTGCCAAGCTGGAATTTGAATGCTGAATTAAGGAGAGGAAGGTTGAAACGGCCTCCATTAGGGAACGTGCTGAGCATGCCTATTGTGTAACGCTGCAGCAGCACGCAAAGGCAAATGGCTGCTGGCTGTGCACAGGCAGCTCTTTAACATCTCAGAATTTGGTGCATAATAAGCTAAGACCATCTTTCATACTAACTGTGCAATGGATTCTTATTAACAATATTTGCTAAGACATATAAAATATCCTCCTTTAAGTTGTATGTATGATTTAATTTTGCCAGCGCATGACAAAAGAAAACCTGTGTTAGAAGAGCAACAAAATTAGCAGAGCTGAGCCACGAAAAACTGGTAAACAGCAGAATTTTTGCCACCTTATGACCCTGTACTGTGTGTTTGTGTTGATATCCAAAGCAATGTGTATTTGCACTTCAGAGATGCCTCTGGAAGCTAAGAACGTGTTTCACAGGCTACTGCAAATGGTCTCACTGTGCTGGGGCACCCTCCTGCTTCACAAATCACCTCTGCTGCGAAGCTGGGAGTATTCCCACAACTGATCTGCTGCTGTCGATTGTGCTGGCTTGCTCCAAGTGAGCTGAGCCGATGCGAATCCTTAGCTCTGTGTTGAGGGACACCGCGTAGATGACTACCTGCTGCGTGGTGACACTCGACTTTGAGACACCCATATTTTTTTATATCTGATTTGTTTCCCTTCTCCTGTGTGACTCGCCTCCAGCGATCATGACAGTGCGTGGCTTTGCTATTTCATTTACGTTTCTCTTAAACAATGAGGGAAGCTCAAAACTCGGTATTTTTGGCTCAGAGTCCAACTTCCGTAGGAGAAGAAATTTTTTATAACCTTTTACTTCAATACCTTCTAATCTTTTTTCTCTCTCTAGTTTTACCTCTTCCATTGCGTTATTATTCAGTCTGTATTGTCATTCTCAAAAACTGACTAATTTAGGCAAATTTTTATGTGTTCAGGCACAGCTTTGACATTTGACAGATGTCTCCACTAAAAATTGCGAGTCTTTTCCTTGAAGTTCTGGGGAATGAGAGAGCTTTTGAACCACTGTAGTTGTAAGATATTTTAATTATCATAATTTTGTAACACAGATAAAACAGTGTATCTCCTTTAACTTATTTTTAATATTTTTGCCATGTTTAAACATGTGTGAAGATACATATGAAACTTGCAAAGGAGACGAGAGGAAAAGGGCAAAAAGTGAGAGAGTAAGAGCAAGCTCTTCGTGTTCCCCTTTCCAGAAGAATGTATTTAGAGGTCAGAATAGCCAGCATAATTGATTCCTGCCAGAGGCGGTATGAATTTATATCTTTACCCTTGACTTGACTTTTAGCCTATATTTATTTAGCCATTTAAATTGTTGTAGCTATTTCTTTTGACCATCCCCTTGGCAGTCTCATTGTTGACACTTTCACTTCACTTCCTCTGCATTTGAAATCATAATGGCTGGAAATATTTTTGAAAGAAAGCGTGTAGTCTACAACTAAATACCGTGTTGCTCTAATTCCAAATGTTAATGCTCTCTCGGGTAGAACAAGCATTGTGTTCTACAAGGTACGTTTCCTCATAAGGAATTTCTGACTAAATATTTAAATTATAATCTTGACATTATGTTACCCGTGATATGCAGATGTCATGTTTTAAAGAGGTAATTAAGGGTGTTACGAGAGATGAGTTGCTTTAAGGTGGCCAGGAGATAATTTAAAGGAATCAATTTGCCTTTTATTGAAGGCGAGAGGGATTCATTTTCAGAAAAAGAATTTTGAAAATTAACAGGCCAAGCTATCATTCCCCTGGAGATCCTGTTATTTAATACATCTGCTTTGTTTTTCAAACATATCCTTTTAAAGTGTTTTGGAATTGATCAGAATCCTTCTGTGTTTGAAGACAAGGCAAAATTACGGTGCCGGCAGAGCTCGTTTACTGATGCAGCGGCCAGTGCCATACTGGAGGGAGGAGCGTGTGTCCTAGCAGCGTGGAGATGGCTGTAAAATGCCTTGTCCTTCTGACAACTTGCTTGGAGCAGAAATACGGTTTTCACGTAGTAAGGATAGGCTGTGGTCTATCCGCAGGTCTTCTGCTTCCAAGTTAAGGTTTCAGGGTTAGTCCTTAAGTTACATCCCCTTAATGAAATAAGAAGCAAAGCAATTAGAGGTTAGATGCTTCAGAGTTAAGTGTTTTAATCCCCAGCATCCAGGTGGTTCCTCTTCGGTGCGGGACCACAGCTGAGCTGAGTGCCCGCTGCTGAAGGCAGGCGCGGGAGCCTGCCCTCTCAAGAACAAAGCATAGGTCACTCTTCCACTTAAAACATCTTTCTTCTAAAGATCCACTGCGGAATAAGTCTCCTGTAGTTTGCACAGTAGTTTTAATAGCTAAGGAGCTCACCAGGACGCTGGAGAGATGAATCTGTTGTTCAGTAATTGCTGCCTCTAACCTATAGCTTAGCGCAGAGCACTTAGCTGGAATTTCACTGTGTAGAAAATTATACCAGGATTCATAGTCCAAAGAGTATGCACAAGTCATGTGCCAAGTGCTGGAGTGTATTTACCAGCCTTCAGGTACTGAAACAATCACTCACAGGTTCAGTCCTGTCCCAGCCTTGCTGTCCCTTTTGCTTCTCAACACACTCTGCACGCAGACTCTGTTTTCCTTTTGTTCTTAGACACCTTGTCTGGAAGAACACCAAGTTTCAGGCTCCCTGGGAGACCTGAACATGAAGTTACTCGGGCATCTCGAATCGCTGTAACCTCTGAGTATGTGCAGAAGCAGCCTTTTTGCTAGGGGAACTTCAAAGTCAGCAAGGGAGACCCTGAAAGAGCTCACATCACTTTGAAGAAAAGATGGTTTGGTGACAGATGGGCAGAGCCTTCTAGGAAAGGGGGTTTGATGTAAAGGCTCATCAAAGACAAGGGCACTGGAGTCATTTAAAAGTTACTGTTTTTTCAGCTGAAAGCAGCTGTTTCTCAGTCATCAGGCAGTAATCAACCATTTGTATGCCCCTGTGCCCTTGCAGGGGGCAGACCGAGCAGGTGTGACTGTGACGCGGCATGTGTACCTGTCCAGATTGCACATCACTCCCCCTGCTTTGGTTTTCTGGCCTTAGGGAACCTGGCACCAGTTCCCGGAGCAGACTCAAGACAGCTGCATGAGGCACCAGTGCTCCCTGTATGTTCCTCTCAAGACTTGGATACCTTCTGAAGGGAATCCATGTCTTGTTCTGGGAATCATTAACTCAGATTTGAGAAGAATCTGAATAGTAGCTGAGCACACAAGTGTTTTCAGACCTGCACAGTTTTTTACTCGCTTTCTCTTCCTTGTTCTGGCTGATGAACACTCGAGTTAATGACATAAAAAGTGGAACAGTGTCAGCAAGAGGCCGTGCTGCTTTGGGGAGGTCCCAGAGGCAGGCTGGTAAGGGTGGCACAGCTGTGGGATGGAGAGTGGAGGTGATGACACACCGGGTGCTTTCCAACAACTGCAGCAGCCGGACACACTCCTCAGCTTTGGGAGAAGTACCTCAGTGCTGCAGTTCCATTTGCATCTCCATCGCTATTCCCTCCTGGCACACCCCCCCAAGTGTAAAGGCATTTTCTAATTCCACACAGGGTCAGCAGATGCACTGCACCTCCCTTGTAATATAATCGCTGTTGGCGATTGAAATGGAAATATCACTATAAAAGGTCCAGAAGACCTCAGTGACTTCTCCTCAGTTACTTCCGCTTGGTGAGGAATACCTGTATGTGTGGAGCTCTATCCAGTGCAGAGTGCTACTAGACACTGGTGTGTTTCTGCTGCTGTTTACTGTCCAGAATATCATAAACGGCTGTGAGTTTGAAGTGTCTGTGGCGATGATTTTAGGAGATGTGTTTGTGGTGGGTTTTTTTCCCCCAGTAAACTTATATGAAACTTGTTGCCTTAGGAGAGCAAATCCAATGAATTTATAAGAGGCTGTGCACTGTCATCTAGCAACTTTTCAGCCTTATGCTTAGGGGAAATTGACTGCAAGGATGAGGAAGCAGAGCCATGTATCTGCAGTGGTTGTGGCTGGATTTCTCATCCCATTGCTTTCCGCTGAAGCGTTAAATACCGACTGCTGCTGGAGACAGGATATTAAACTTGGTGCAGTCGTTTACGGGCTCCTCGGAGGTTTTACTTCCTAAGAGGTAAATGAACTCCCCTCATTCTAAAACTTATGTTCTAGTCCTTGTAATTAAGTAATATAAAAATGTTTTATAGTGTGTCTGTAATTTCTAGTTTTGACTTACAAGGGCAAATTTAAACCTGCCCATAACTCCCTCCTGCTGTACTTAGCTGCTGGCAGATAATGTACAATGCTTTGTCAGCAAATCAAAACAAGTAATTAGAACTAGCTTTCTGTTGCACGGGGATGAAACCGTGATATTGTTGTCACCTCAGATCTAGGATTTCCTATAGACAGACTTCCGTGTTTGCTGTATTATGAGTCCTACAGACTCTGTAACCTGGTGAGCCCGTCAACTGTATGTATATATTATCTGTCTGTCTATTTAAGCTCTCAGCTTTATATACACACCTGTACCCCATCAACTTTTCCTCCCTCCCTCCCTCCCCTTCATTCACTTCCCTTTCTTTCTCTTCCTTTCTTTCTTTTCCTTTCTTTCATTTCTTTCTTCTCCTTTCTTTCTCGATTTCTTCCTTTCTTCCTTTATCTTCCTTCCTTTCTTTCTTTCTTTCTTTCTCTTCCCTTCTTCCTGTATTTATTTTTGTAGCTCTCAGCTTCATATACACGCCCATACCCTGTCCTAGCTTTGTATCAGGCCAAAAGTCTGTCTTTTGTTCACTGTTAGTTTGTTCACTCTGTTGCTTTCTTTTTTTCGTGGGAAGGAAACTGTTGTTGAGGCTTAAAGGGAGCTTCAAGCTCGTAGGATTCATAGGAGACATTGAAACTACTTGATATTAAACGAACTGAACAAAGATAGAAGAACATCTACTGAAGTGCTGTGCGTACAGGACCAGAACATAGCGGCTGCATCAGTGAGGTGACTTCTGTGTTAATTAAAACGATAAAAAAGTTGCAGGCTAAGGACAGCGCTCTCTGGTTTCTGCAGCTAAGTGGCCGGGTACGGTTTTTGTCCGCAGCAGCTGAGCTGTCAGCCCTCTGCCAAAACGTGGGTGCCCTCGTCCAGCCTGCCTGCTGGGAATGGTTCTGGCACCTGCTTCATCCTGCGTTATCCCGGAGACTGCGAGGTGGCCTGGGCCAAAACTCTAAAGGTGCTAATTGTGCAACAGCAAGGCCTGTGCCGGAGTCTCTGCTCTAACCCTGTCTTCTGTACTAGTAGTCATTTATCCCAGCATATGTTAGCTTTCTGATGGATTTGTGGTTTGGGATTTTTTTAAATATATAACCGTAGAAATGTTGTTTGTAATGGGGCTCTGGAGGTGATCTAGTCTTCCAGAATGGAACAGAATGCAGCTGGCTCGGGATTAATGAGTCCTAAAGGTAGCTACAGGGATTTTAAAGTTCTGTTTCAGTGAGGAATGTAAATTTCTTTTTTTTTTCTTCTTGCTTTCAGGGGGATTTGGCAGAACCCAGTGGTAAGTCTGTAGCACTAGGTTGTGTGTCCTCCTCAGCAAGCCTAGCATGTCATCAAACCCAGACAAACTTTTTGCCTGGATAAGTATCAGCAGTCCTTGTCTCTGCAGTGCTGCAGGCAGTGTGCTGGGAGCTGCTGTCCCCTGAGCAGGCTCCAGCTGTTCTTGATCCCTCCTTGGTTAGTTAAGGATACACTTTCTCCTTAATCATGTGCAATTCGTGCTATATTTCTACCTTTGCTGCTAAATTTCTGCTTGAATACTTTCCTTTGTAATGTTCTACTAACCTCAGGAATATATTAAGCGTCTCATTTCTTAATGTGTGAAGCAGAGAGTTTGGGAGGCAATTGGTGTCTGAGTCAGAGTGGGGAATTTATTAGTTCCAGGCATTTATTGAGCACTAAATTGGTGTATGGTATTTGTGACTTCGTTGTCTTTTATCTGTCTGTAATACCGAGATTACCAAATGGATTTCATGTAGGAGCAATTAGATCACATATATTTGACAATGGGAACTGTAGTGTTTGGGATGATTTCTTCTTACTTAACTTCATCCCTGATTGTAAACGTTCCTTCTGCCGGCGACAGCCAAGGGAGGGACAAAGTGAGGGTTTCATAGAATCGATTTAGCATATTTCATAGAATCATAGAATGTCCCAGGCTGGAAGGGACCTTAGGGATCATTTTAATCCAGCCTCCCTGTCGCCAGAGACGCCACCTCTCGACTAGATCAGGCAACACATGGGGACTGAATGGGAATTGAACCCGTGACTTTGCCGTTGTTAGCACTACGCTCAACTGACTGAGCTAACTGGGGGTGTTTGAAGAGAAACTCCCGTTTTTCCCTTGTTTTAAATGTCACAGTGTAACCTAGAGATCAGGTTGACACCAAAGTGGGAAAAGTATTCCCTGAAAGCAATTTGTTATGCATTATTCTCGTGGAATAACTATCTCCCCACATGCTAAATTAGGGTATGACTTCAGATGGTTTTTTTCTTTCCTGTGGTTTCACTGTCTCATAATTTCATCTGATTCTTGTAACTGCATCTGATTTCATACTAGATGGTTATTCAAGACTAGAAGTGACAACTTATTGGTACTTCCAAGTAAACATTACTTTGAAGGTTATGACTGCATATTCTGCAGTTGGATGTTTCAGTGCCTCATTGCCTCTGTTCTGTTACAGGTGGATGTGACAGCATTGCAGCGATGAGTGGAATTTTAAAGAGGAAGTTTGAAGAAGTTGATGGCTCCTCTCCTTGTTCCTCTGTGCGGGAATCAGATGATGATATTTCTAGCAGTGAAAGTGCTGACAGTGGTGATAGTGTCAATCCATCCACTTCTAATCATTTTACCCGTAAGTACTAAATTTGTGTATCTAAAGAATTCTTCCTCTTCCTCAAAATAAAATAATTTTTATGGTTAGATAAACATGAGGATTTTAAATTGAACAATGATAAACTGGACTCAGTGATGTTCAGTTTGTGACTTGCTCAAAATGATTTATCAAACTTAGACCTTTTTGCTTTCTTATTGACAATATAAACTATTCATCTTTGTAAAAATTTGAAGTTGCCTGGAAGCCCCTGCCTTTTTGCTATTTGAATTGCATAGCTGTAGTTGGCATTGGGAGTTGAGTTTAAGATATTTAATGGGAACGTGCTTTAGGTAAGTTTGTTTGTTTTCCTTAGATCAGTGTAGTGCAGCTGTCAGCTCTCTGCAGTATTGTATTGGTGACAGCTCTTCCCTAAAGAAAATAAGTTTTCTTTTATTTGGGGTTCAGGGACATCATGTGTAGGACACGTTATTGCAATAGATTCTATTCTTCATACAGGGGAGGGTATCTGTGTTGCTAGGCGATGGTTTTGTGTACAGAAAAGTATTTGGTTTTAAGTTAGCAAAGCTACGTGTGCAGCATATGTATCTAGGAAGAGTGGATTTACAGTTTATATTTGTAGTTTATGGCACTTGTTTTAGGTGGTTATACTGTTTTAATAGTGAACTGCATGTCTTAAAAAGCAGGGGTTTGCCTCCTTCAGCTCCACTGCACATAGATCTCCTCACTGGGGCTAGTGGCTATAAAGGCATTTTCTTGTGGCTCTGTGCCAAGGAGTCGGTGAGGCTGCTTGTTGCTGCCTGTACGCCCGTACGCAGTGTGATCCCTACAGCTGTGTGCTTCAGGCTGGGCCTAGAGGTCATGCCCTGAGCATGTGGTATGAGTGTTCTTACCACCGATTTGGCTACCAAATGCTGCTGTGCAGTTCAAGTTAGTATCTGCATGGGAGGATGCGAATCCTCCTTGCTCTGGGGTTAACTCTTTGCTCTAGGGTTGCTCTTTGCCAAGGGTTACAGAGGCACAGCTTGTCCAGTGTGTTGGCATGTAGCAGTGTCCATGTGGTGTATTACTTAAGATGCAGTGCTAGTAGGAGAGCTATTTTATTGAAATGCTGCAAAGGAGTAAGCGACCCAGTAAATCTCCTCAGTGCTATTAAGAAGTAGCTTGATGACAATATTATCTGCCTGCTGATCTTTTAACTTTTGCATCTGTTTAAGGACTTAAATGATTATTCATCATAGACTCAAAACAGTCCTTTTCCATTAAACAGTAGTTGCCACCCACACAGAAAACAGCAATTCTGTTGCAGTGAGGCTGGTGCTGGTCTTTTCTCTCTAATTACTAATGACAGGACAAGGGGAAATGGCCTCAAGTTGCGTCAGGGTAAGTTTAGGTTGGATATTCGGAGGAAGTTCTTTCCTGAAGGAGTGGTGAGGCACTGGAACAGGCTGCCCAGGGAGGTGGTGGAGTCACCAACCCTGGAGGTGTTTAAAAAAAAAAGTAGATCTAGCACTTGAGGCTGTGGTGTAGTGGTTGGGTGTGCTGGGATGAAGGTTGGACTAGATGATCTTCAGAGGTCCCTTCCAACCCCGAACATTCTGTGATTCTGTGATTCTGTGAATACACAGATAATACAAAGAGGGCTCCTAAGTCTGGGGAGAAACTTGGAAGTTTTAATACATGCACATTAACAAGAAGCTTTGAGCGTAGTTGACACAATAAGTAGTTTAGGTTTGGAATAAAATCTGTAAGGGAAACTATAGCATTTCAGTGTGGTGTGCAATTATCCATATAACTCAGATCTTTGTGGCCAGAGAAATAAATGTTTATTTGTGCGCACACTGACAACACACACGAATATAGAAATCATACATACTGCGTTTCTAAAACTGCATATATATATCAGTTGGTGATACAGAAATAGAAAGAGTAAATTGTTTGTATGTGCATTGATACCACTTTAAAAAAAAAGTATTTAGCATCGATGCAGCAGCCTAAATTCCGTGAAATCAGTACAGAATAATCCCAGTATTCTCTGGTTGGGGAAGAAGAGAATTGAACAGGCGGCCTTGGTGCTACATTTGAGTAGGCAAATCACAAGGTCCTCAGGAAAGACTTCGGGAGAGTAGTTTCTGTGCCACTGGAACATGGCATCCTTCAGCGTCCGTTGTTCTGCCTTGCCCTTACTGTAATGTGTCGTACTTGTAGGAGCTTGATAAAGGTGAGAATTTTTTATTGCTAAGAAAACAGAGGATGTTGATGCTTAGATGAAGTATAGCTAGCCTTAGGCACATCTGCTATGTGTTTAAGAGCAACTCTGCACTAAAAAGGTGAGTCTTAGCGATGATGGGTGATAGTAACAGTATGTATTTGCAATAAAAGTTAGTCATGTTTATATTTAAAGGAGTAAAAATACTTGACAAATACTGCAGCATAGTTAACTTAATAACTGACTACCTCTAGGAAAAAAAAAAGAGTTTTGTCGAGATTGAATTTTTTGTTTTCTTTTATTCTCATATTTTCTTGAGTCTCTATGTGCTTTGTTTCTGGAAAGAATGTTTTAATTGGACAGTTGGTGAAATTTATATATGCATAGGATTTGTTTTCATTTTGTTTTATATCAATTGACATCAGTTGTGTGTGTGATGATAGGAGCTCTTCAGGGCAGGAGCACTTTTATTTGTATGTAGATACTTTTCTAAACTTCTAGATTTTTTTTAAACAGTAGTATTTGAAAAAACATATTTTCAGTTCTTGGAAGTGGTAAAAAGTGAACTGATCTTACTAAAGCACTTGGCCTTGTCTTGTCAAAGCAGGATATGTGGAAATTGTCGATGTTCTTATCTCATGAATACAAGCATCCTACAGAGCTACTAAGTGATGTTCACTTAAAACTACACAGAGATGTGTTGTATAGTAACAAAACTGTAAACAGCGTACATCGAAAGGGGTTTTCTTCATTCTTTGAACACATTCGTCTCCAAAAAAAAGATACGGTCTTTCCTATGTTGAATATCTGAATCCATTCTTTTAATGGCATAGGCAAATGGAGAGTTCTGTGAGAACAGAACAGTAGAGAGGCTGAAAAGAGCCAGTGCAGAAGAAAGACTGGCCAGATTCCTTGCCTCTGTCACATGCCTGAGTACCTCCTTGGTGGAAGTTATCTTTCTAAGCCATTTCCTTTGTACCATTTTCATTTGTCTTGTGTGAGACACTGTCCCATCCTGTGTACTGTATTCCTTCTGGTCCATTTTTGTATACGTAAATCTGAAGTTCAGTATAAAATCTCTTTTACTGACTGGAAAAGATGGCGTTATGGGTGACTTGTAGTCAGCACCAAGATTTAGATGTTAATTCCTTAACTGAGCTTTTAAAAAAAGCCTAACCTGGCTTCAGGTCATCTTTTTCCTTTCTAATTGACCTGACAAAGAGGTAATTTTTTAACCACTTGTAGCTACAACTCTTTCAGTGCTTCAGCAAGCAGGCAGTTTGCGTATAAATCTGTCTAGAATAGCTGATGCATCCCAGTGTTTTCACAACCCTTGAAACAATATGTATTGGGTCAAATAAACAAGAACCTTTCAGCTATCCTGCTCCATTAGCCTTAAGGTCAATTTAACCTGCCAGCTAAATGAGGCAGACAGCTGCTGTGGATCAGGCAGGTGGGGGAGAACCCATCTGAGATAACTTTCATCTCAGCCTTTAACCCTGTAGCATGATGGCAGAAAATACATCACTGAGATGTTCCTCAGTACTATCCATTGTGACTACTACACAGCGGTAAGTACAGTTTCTGTAACAATATATCCATTTATACAAATCAAGACAGCAACAAAAAAGTAATAAAATCCATAACCTAAGTTACAGGCGTCTTTTTCTGATTCAGGAAATGAAATTACAGTCTGAAAGGCATAGGCAGCTGTTACTAGGTTCATAAGTAAAAAAGAACTAAATGTAGTATTTTTTTGGTCAGGTATGTATGTATATACATCTGCGCATTTTTAAATCTCTTACCAGTTGGTGATGGAGTGTCTTTTTTACCACCCGTAGATATAATCCCAACTGGCTCTTTTATTTACTTTTCTACTGAGGTCGTTTCAGTTTGATTCAGCAG
>NW_009699558.1:17333-23312 GCF_000703405.1 Apaloderma vittatum
CACACCACAGATTTACTTTAATGGATGCCAAAGCATGTTACTAACCAATCCAATTGCCTGTCCCATCTCACGGCCCCTCCTCCGTATCAGGAGGAGAGATGTTCATCTTCAGGTCGCAGTCCAGGCATGCGGGTACCGGATTAGTCAGGACTGAGAGAATTTGTTCCCTTTTTCCGTAGAGGTACACGGAATGCAGGGAGGGAGCACCATTTCAGTTCCTTTAAATTGCCCCCTAGAGCTGGGGTACGCCACTGCTGTGCTTCCTCAGCTCAGCAGCGAGTTGTGTTTGGAACTGCCATTCGGGGTGTCAGCGCAGTGCCCTGGCGGTGCCTGCAGTGGTGTGTGCTGAGGGGCGCTGGGGTCCCCGCTCCAGCTCAGGTGTGGAGAGTTCTTCCTCCCTTGTGGAGGTACCTGCCCCTTAAATGCTTGATCTATTTTTCTCATAAAGAGAGATCTCCAAAGTTACGTTGCAGAATTGCATGCAGTTCAAAGGCCTGGGAAGACTTCATCAAATCCTGTCTTTTGCACTTCGGTGCTGGAAAAAACTCCCTGTACCACATTAATCACAAATGCATCTCTTAAATGTACTTTGAGGAGCTGCCTCTCTTTTCTGTCCTTTCAGCTTCAGTGTAGTGCAGCTGAAACTTTGAGAGCGATGCCTTTCCTGCAGAGACTTCTCTTCTTCACCTGCTGGTGAAATTTCCAGCACCAGCTCATTTAATAAAGTGATCTCCACCAACAGGAGGCAGAACCATCACACAGTCTTGTCGATACCCTCCATCCATGATCTGTATCTTGCCATTAACAGTGTCACTGTCGTTAGCAAGGTTATCCTGCAGCCAGCTGTAATCCTGAGTCCTGTCATTCTGCTGATCCGGGTACTGTCCTTAAGAGTTTTGGGTGCCTTGGGTTCGTTGTGAGTGTGGCTGGTCAGCGAGGGTTCTGAGAAAACCCTTCACTCTCTAGATGCCGTCACCATCGTTTCATTTTACGGTTAAAGTTAATGAGGAATTTGAAAATACAAGTACATGCCCATCACATTTCTTTCAATATGCCCTTAAAAGTACTGTTTGAATGTTCTGGAGTCGCTAACATATCGAAGATCTAGTTTCTCTTCAGTTATCTTTATGTGAAGCATAAAGTTTTATCTGGTGTGAGGTCAGCAGCACAAGGCAACACCTGAGCTTTGAACTTACGTTGTGCGTTTAATTGCCGAGTTAGAAAGGATGATGCTGGCTTATTATGGGAGAATACTTAGAAGGTGTAGCTAAATGCAGGCATTCGTTTTTTGTGGCATCTTGCAATTACTTATATTGCCTGCAACCAGGCTTGGGATTTCCTTGTTAATGAGGGATACATTCTTACTGTTACGTGTTGGCTCACGGTATGAAATACAAGCAGATCGAGAGACTGTTTTTTTACTTTAAAATAAGTCTGTTCACCTGGGCAGTAAAAACTTAAGAAATGCAAAAAAAAATGGTGCAGTGTAGTTGCTCAAATGCTCATACAGAATGAGCAGGCAGGGTATGCCATGACGGGACTTTGCCTGCTGCCTTTCATCTGGAATAATGACTACTGTAGAGGGAGTTTTTAAAAAAATGTAGAGAGGGGTTAGGAGGAAGTTTCCTGCTAGTTTTTAGAAGGATTTATGCAATTAATTTTATTTCTATATTTTTAAAATTAGTGCAATTAATACACTGTACAAACAGATGGGTTTGTTGGCTTAGATAACACCTAAACAAATTTTTTTTTTTTTGAAAGTGTTCACGGTAGATACATAAAATATGTTTGCAAAGGCAGAGTCATGGCAGATGAATGAACAGGTAGCTGTATTTGTATCAAATTCACAGAAGTCGCCCATAAGATGGGGCAAAGAGTTTGCTGTAATGTCTTAGGAGAGTTCAGCAAACACAGTTATTATGCATGGGTGTTCCTTCAAGGATCCGTGGTAGCAGCTTTTCCTCCTCACGCCGTTCGTAGCTGGGGCCAAGGTCAGAAATAATCATCTACGAAAGAGCAGCTGGCATTTCGAGTCAGCGGCGAGGCGGAGAGCAGTTAAGCGTCTCCGCTTCTCCCTGCAGGCTGCTTATATTTGCAGAATTGAGAAACCGGACTAGTGTGACGAATGCCACAGAACAGCATTCTGGGGATAGAGGGTGCCGAGGAAGTAAACTTGGAGCTTTCACTGGACTTTTAGCAGCAAAATTCCGGCTTTTAGCACGCATCCCAAGAATTTAACACTTCTGTGACATTTTACACAGAACTCTGAGAGTGAGGTGAAGTGTTGAAAGTACAATTGAAGAATCTATTCTTCTATATCAGACTTGTTTGTGAACTGATGTTTTTCAAAAACCTTTTAAAGTGTGACATAAATACATGTAGCGTTAGGCAAGAATTCCCATTGAGCGCCTCCCGTGAGGTGAGTTTTGCTTTGGCTTTCCCCAAGAGAAAGGTGCTGTAAGGGCAGAGTGGTGAAGTGCTGCTGGCGGAGGTATTGCTGTTTCACAGCATTGTCCCTGTTCTGCCCGATTTCCACTGCTCAGTTCATGCCCTTGTGAGTATGCAGTTTCCTTCAAGACTTCTCGGTTTGAATTTGTTTTAGAAAATACCTCCCTTGCCCCTCAAGCCCATGTGTTTCCTTGGGAAGATGTATTGTGTAACACAGCATTTCCTCCCAATGTGGATTTTCAGCGTGCAGGAAAAGTGTTTCATTGTCAGGGGTCAAAAATTTGTGAATTTAGTGTGTAGAGACTCTTTAAAAATTATCTTTTGGGAAGCAGTGGGGTAGAAGGAGGGATTGGGAGACAGAGGTAGAAGCAATTTCTGGGATATGACCTTTTCCCAGGTGTTTGTTTTCTCTGAAGATCATGAGGTGAGCAGGCTTTCCCTAGTGGAGATCTGACCTGGGCGACTGGGGTGGGTTAGGCTCTGCTCCTCGGTGCTGTTAGACCCGGTGAAACACTGCGTGGGAAAGTCATGGAGCAGGTGGAGAATGGTGTTAATCCTTCTTGCCATAGTGGTTTATATGGCACTAAGACTATGTAAAGAGCAGAGTAATGGGTAGTAAAGTATAAGAAAAGCAGCATTTCCTCCAGTCTAAGATAGAACTTTAATCCAAAAGGCTGCTCCATACGTGTTTGTTCCAGGCTTTTGAAATTTTCATGTGCCTAAGATACTTCTGCGCTGGTGACAACGAATTGCTTTGCCCTCATTGATGCAAGTGCTCATAATCTGCCGGGTAGCCATATGGTTCACATTTATTTTAATGTGTCTTTGACATCAGGAGACTAGCTGAGGCAGCAGAAGAAAGTGCTTACGTCTTGGACTTCAGCCAGAACTGAGATCATTTATGTTTCGTAATCAAAGAACTACTGGTTTTCTCAGTAAAAAAATGTTTGAAAAACATGATGGGCTTACAAATGTCATTCCTAACAGGATTTTGTAAAATTACGAAGCAGGCTTTGCATTTCATAGACAAATACAGCTGCAGTGGGGGGTGTTCGGATTCTGTTTTGGCCACTAAATGCGCAAAAGGAGACACTCAGCGTTTCACAGGTCTCGCTCTGCTGTAGCTCTGCTGCCCAGACAGCAAAATGAGGGTGTTCAAAGGCAAACTAGAAGTTCAGTCCGTTATGTGTATGTGAGAGCAATTCAGAACTTTGTTTCAGTCTGACAGCACATTATTACTGTTGCTTACTTATATCAGATATAATTAATTTATATACAAATGAGACTTGGGTGATTATTACAAGGATACACTGGACTGATAGTGTAAATATTGATTTTCCTCTTTAGAAAATTACTTTTCTTGGGATTTGGGAGTTGAAGGGGCCCAAGATGACATCTGTTACCAAGACATAAGAAATATATTGTGAATAAATATCACAAAACCTGAATTCTTCTGGAAAGATTTGAGGTGATTGTGTCTTTCATTTTTCACAGACGCACAGATTGATAAATACTGGGTATTCTCAGTGGTAAGAGCAGAAGACACAGCTTGAGGTGGAGAAGGAAGGGGCAGCAGAAGCAGATTCAGAACTTTATACCTGGGAGGAAGCAGTGGCTGAGGGTGTTGGGTACAGGTAGGACCCGCCAGTGTCTTCCCCCCGTGCCTCTGTGGGCTGAGGACTTCCCACCTTGGTTGGTTCGCAGGGGTGGAAGGGCTGGAGGATCAGCAGCTCACCGCCGTGGGCAGAGCTCAGGAGGGATCTCCTCTGCTTCTCACTTTCCACTCCGCTTTGAGAATACCTTGCCGTGGGGTGGGGAGAGGAGAGAAACGCACACAATTTCAGAAGTGGAGAGAGCTGCTAAATAAGCTGGGGAAAAAGAGCAAGTAATAAAATTCTTCAGTCTCCCAATAATACATAAAATGAAAAATAAATGTTATCTGCAATACAGGAGATAAGTGCAAAGAATCTTATCATTATGAGCCTGTAGGTAGGAATAAGGTGAGGGCAACTATTATTTGAAACTGTTGATGGGAAAGGGCTCTTCTTTATTCTCTAACCTCGAGTGACTTGAATGGCTCCCGTTTTTCTTACCTCTGCCATTGAGGAGTCTTCTTCCAAACCTGGAGAGTAGTTCCTCACTTGCAATGTTTGTTTGGTGACAGAATTCCAGCACAGATCAATAGTTTATACGACATATTGTAGCCAGGATGAATCTGTCAGGGAAGTTTTATTGTCAAACTGCTATTCGCAATATTTACCCTTCTCCCATTAATCGTCATTGTGACAGAGATTTATGTGACACAACAGCTTAAGTGAGAAAGAACAGCAGCAATGGAGGCTGTTTTACAGAGCTGCTTTTTTTTTAAAGGCTATTGTTATTTTCATGATAGCTGTATTTATTTTTTTTTCATTGATACTTTGTTCCGTTGTGACTTTAAATATTTATTTTTAGAATATCTTTGAAAAATTACTTGGTGAGGCTTCCTGTTCCATGCAGACATACGGGACGCACTGGAAAAATCCAGTTAGTGCACTTTACATGCCATCGCTGTTAGCCACTGGGTGATAAAAAATGTTTCAATTTTTGTTTTATAGATAAAATGTTAGCATTTTAAATTCCAACTATGTTAATAACAACAGTAGTAGTAAAAGTTATGACTTAATGTCCCAGTGTAGGGTATTGTCCTCAACTATGTGTGTAATATGCCACCTATGGGAACAACCATAGTGATGTTTGCGTGTTTATTGTATTTTTAATCTTTTGACACTTGATCTTGCCGTGTGTGCTAAACCACTGGTTGAGTAAGACAACCTTAGAGTCAAGCCTTAATCTGTTTAATTTGGAGGAGGGGTGGTGTGAGGTGGTGATAACGCATAGAAGAAAAAGTTGTCTTGAATTAGACAAAGCTTGTTTCATGCCAGTCTGCAACCTTATGAATAAATCACTGAAATCATAATTTCTTGAATAACTCTCTGTTCTGTACTGCAGTCAATGACTGAAAAAGGACCTTACTGAAATACTGAAAATGGAAGGGCTGTAATATAAGAACTTGATACTCGGCATTTAAGCGTTGCACCATTCTGCAGTGACTCGCCGTACAGGTGCTCTTAAATTTTGGAAACCTTAGCTATTCCTCCTGTGTTCAATAGCCAGAGAAGTGCATGAATTCTGCATAAGGACAGATGGAAGGAATATCATATGTGGTCACAAAAATAAATTACAGCTGCTGTGGATAAAGAGAATTGTTATGAGGGAGAGAGGTTAATAACTGAGAAAAAGATGAATGAATGTGTCCTCCTGCTGTGTAAGGTGCAGGCACGTCATGAGCACAGATGACAAAAGGGTACACACGAAGAGCCAGTTGTGTTTCCCAGCTGGGTTAACCGTGCCTGGGTTCAACAGCTGCCTGCCTCTCCTTTAATTCTTTTGGCCTCACCTTTAGGGATTTTGTTTATGGACAGCTGCCAGCTTCACCACAAGCGGTCTGCGTGCGCGCAGCTCCGGGGCGCTGTGGCGGGTGCTTGGGGC
>NW_009699559.1:0-26177 GCF_000703405.1 Apaloderma vittatum
ACTGGACCCAGAACAGACCCCTGAGGAATGTCGCTTGTCACTGCTCTCCATGTGGGCATTGAGCCATTGACCACAAAACTTTGAGTGCGACCATCGAGCCAGTTCTTTATCCACCGAGTGGTCCATCTGTCAAATACGTGATTACAAGGATGTCATGTGGGATAGTGTCAAACGCCTTGCACAAGTCCAGGAAAATGACATCCGTTGCTTCTCCCATGTCAACCAACACTGTAGTTTTGTCACAGAAGGCCACTGAACTAGTCAGGCACGACTTGTCCCTAGTGAAGCCATGTTGGCTATCACCAACCACTTGATTATTTTTTATGTGCCTTAGTACAGCTGCCAGGAGAATCTGTTTCATGATTTTACCTGGCGCAGAGGTAAGGCTGACTGATCTGTTGTTCCCCGGGTTGTCTTTGGTTCCTTTTTTTAAAGATGAGTGTTATGTTCCCCCTTTTCCAATCTGTGGGAACTTCATCAGACTGCCAGGATCTCTCAAATACGGTGGCTAGTGGGCTAGCAACTTCAGCCGCCAGTTCCTTCAGGACCTGTGGATGTATCTGTTTGAGGAGAGTATCTACCCACACTAGCTACCAAAAGTGCCTGCTCTATAACGACGGAGATTTCTTTCAGAGTGAATGAAAATAGAGTAGTAGATTTAGTTTCCCAGCCACTCTCTTTTTGCTGCAGGCAGAATTCTTTTGTGTGCTGGTAACTGCAAACTCAAGAAATTTTTCTGCTGTAAAGGTAGTACTGGAAACAGATAGTTTCGTTGAATCACTGGATCACCTCAATGGTTGAGCAATAAAGAAAGAATTAAACAAATGCATGAATAATGCACTATCTCCTTCTTAGGCTGCTATTTCAGATTTTTTTATAATCATTATATAAATTAAAAACTAAACCAAACAAGTTATTGCTAGTCTTCACCTAGGTAAGAGAAGCAAATGGTCACCAAGCACAAGGGAAGAGTGATCGTATACCATTTAATCAGTCCTATCAACATTTTTTCTAAGTGTATAGTTCCTGAACAAACCACAGTTTTGCAACTGAATCATGCTGAATTGAGATATTCCCCAAGAAGAATGGCAGATGTGAGGGAGGGTGACATAATCTTGTTTTACCACACAGTCAAGGCCTTGGTGCCAAGCACTGCACGTTAAGGACTGTTTGCATCCTAGGTTAGCAAAGGGCTTTGGGACTGCAAACTATCTAATTGCAAAATATGCTATATTCATAGACTCCACAAAAATACATCATATATGAAAGCAGTATCTACTCCCTGCCTGCCAGTCTAGCTATCTGGTCACTTTTTTCTTTATAATTAAAGTGTGGTCTTATGATCCAGGGCATTCAGTTCGTAATTCAGAGCTAATATTTGGAAACAGTAAGTTACTGTGCTCAAGAACAGAGCTTGGTTTTAGAAGGAAAATAAGGAAAAGGGGCAGGAGAGGGTCTCATTGTTTATTTGATCCTTGTCTTTTAGGCTGACAGGACTGGTAAGAAATTTTCTTATACTGTGACACCTCTTCAGAAGGCATAGATACCTGCCCTCACTGAGCCTGGTGCTGTCCCTCTCCCCTAGTGAGTTACAGAATGTCACATGTTTGTGCTTACAATGTTTTGTTGATTTTTTTCTGCACACACCAAGAAGCTTTAAAATATAAAAATCACACTTAATTAGTTTCAAATTATTGTTTTTCTCTCTATCTTTCAGAACAGTTACGAAAGCAATTTTTTTCTGGTTTGGATTCTACTTCAAGTCATATAATAATCTTCCAGTGTAAAAATCTTTAAGTCCAAACCATGAAAGTAATTTAAGAGTTCCAATCTCACTGATTTCAGTGGAAGTTGCACTCCAAATAACTCCAAAGATTTGAGGCTTTTCCTGTGAACCCACTTTATATCTGCATGCCCCTGTCTTAAAGCTGCTCTGGAGACAGGGAAACGAGCACAAAACCTCAGAGCACATTTAGGAGGTGGGAAGCAGCACAGGCATCTGAGAGAATGCACCATATTCTTATATCACAGAGCCTCAGCACTGTCCCCGACCCATCTGCACATCCCTCCTTATGGTCTTGTTCCCAAGCACCTCCTCTGGGAACCATATTCCTGATGGCTCACTTAGTTTGCAGCTGCGGAAACACATCCCTGGGAAGGGGTTTTGGAGCATTACTGGTTACTCAGTCTTCCTGTTGTAAATTCCTAGGGTAGCCAAGAGGCTGTCTACAACAACCCGAGCTGAATAGTCCACGAACAGCATCTGCTCTCCATACCAATGTCCTTCTCCAACCTGGAATATCCAGGGAAGAACAGATAGGATGGAGTTGGAGCAGGGAACCTCAGGGAAACCAAGCAGAGCAGATAGGCTCAGTTTCATGTAATATTTGAAAAACTCATATGGTTGAGTCCCATCCGACATGCCCTGCAGGTAGGTCTGTACCTCACACACAGCACTGTCACACAGCTTCTCTCTGTGACAGCATGGTGCAATCATGATCCTCTGACCCACTGCACTTCGAAGCTGGGGCTCCCAAAGCAGAGGGGGCCACCAATTTTCAGAGCTGCTAGGGATAGGCCACCTCACATGTCTCCCCCAGGTCATGTCCCCACGTGTCAGAATTCCCTTGCACCCCTTTCACGCAAATGTGCCCAGACCTGCTCCTATCTTACCGGGCATATCTTGCCAACACAGTCCCAGGCAAGGAAAAAAATATATTTTGAGTGATCTGCCTGGAAACAGTGATTTCTAATTTATTCAGAGAAAGAGAGTAAAAGAAGGATGTAAACGCAGAGGATTTCTCACTGATGGTTGCAACACACATAAGCTATTTTTAGGTGAAACACAAGCCTCTATCTCCCTGAAGATGAGACACAGTGTCATTTGGTTCATTTGTTTAAAAAGCAGCCGTAACAAAATCTCACCTGAGAAAAGCAATTTGGCATCAAAATCTTAGAAAGCAGAAGGAGGCTAAGGAAAATGCACCAGAACACCTGTTTCGTTTTTCTCCATTGACTTTATTGAGTGCAGTAACAATATCTGATTCTGATGCAGAGTTTTTATCTACATAGCTAAAGCATTTTATGAAAATAGGGCAATGTGTAAGATGAAATGACTTTTTCTTCTGGTGGTAGATGGCTTAAAACCAAGTTAATTCCCATCCTAAGGCCCCATTTCCTGGGACTCAGTCTAACAGTCTTGCCCACATCTCCACGAAGCTGAAAATAACTTTACCCACATTGCCTAGCAAATCCACACTCGCTTTTGTACAGGGCCTGATTCACTCTGATCTGAGTCGTCAGACATTGCAGTTGTGTATCATTGTCTGGCCAAGCAGGAGGTGCTCAGCTATGCATTTGGGGCATTGTACAGATTTGAATTATTCTGCATTGAAAACAGACTTTCGCATGATCTGAGGGGCAGAGTGACCCTGGAAACGTTGGATCATCTTCTTTATTTACATAGAAGTATAGTAAGCTGCTTACCAGATGGACTTATTTGCAAGCTTGCCCACTTCTGACATGAATCAATTAATTTACAAGGAGATTTTCTGGAATCCAGTAAGCCAAAAAAAAAGAAATCCAATGTGCTACCGGTACTGCCACCTCGTGTAGGCTCTGACCATTGCAGGTGTTTCCTACACAAGCTTTATGTCTGAATAGCAGACTAATGCAAAACTTGGAACAAATATTTTAAATAGCTTAACATGATACAAAAGATACTATTACCGTGTTACTCTTCCGAGTCCTTTCTTCAGAATAAACATGTGCAGGAACAGAAATATTACTGGATCTGATGTATAGTTGGACTGCTGTAATATATAGTCAGAACTTTAGTGGTAAACTGAATTCCTCATTGGAAATTAAGAAATGAAAGGAAACACTGCAGGAGGACAAGGGACACAAGGAGCTTTAGGAAGTGAACATTTCCCCTGGAGTAGAATGACCAAGGCAAAAGGCGCAGAAAGCTAAAGTAACAGCCAAGACCACGAGGCAAATGCACAAGAAAGATCAGCTAGTTTGAACCAAACAAAATACTTAGAAAAGGAAATGTGAAAAAGCTTGAGGATTGCTTCATGTCACTTTTTGTCACCTTGGGAGTTGACTCAGGCATTGTTTTCTGAACTCAAGTAACACTGCTACGTTTTTGTTGCCTTGTCTCTAAAAGCTGAGACTGTGATCAACAAATCGTTGATCTTCCAAACAAAATGTTTGATGACTTGTTTGCAGGGCTGATGTCTGCCAAGGGAGGCAAGAGGGCTGTATCGCTGTGTGATGGTGGACATGCACTCCACATTAGTGTGAAGGTCTGCAACACTCCCACACTCCCCCTGCCCTCTTTGCCCACCCCACACAGGCACAGGGGTGGGGATAACCATGAGCTCACTGGAGCAAGGCTCTCTGCCAGTGTGGAGCTCTCTGAGGTACTGCTAGGGAAGCGTAATCCACTTTTTGAACATATGACACCAAACTTGAAGCAGGCATAACCAGTTTAAGAACTAGGGAACATCAGAGCACATTAGTAGGATGAGTGAGAACAAAAACTAATAACCAGGTGAACAATCATTTGTTCTGTCAAATGATATTCAAAGTTTACAGGAGCTCAAAGGCAGAATGGACAGATATGGCAAGAGAAATCCCCAGACATGACCAGATATGCACAAAACATGCAGGACATGTCCAGCTTAGCAAAGCCAGTTACCTCATATTGTCCATGTCAACCAGTCTGACAGCTTCACTCCAGCTCCTTAAAGACAGCTCCCAGAAATCCTAGCAGAAACAAGCAAACAGAATGAAGTTAGTCAGTCCTCCAAAAAATTAAGATAAATTTAAATTTATTTGGCTTAACAGAGCTTTGTTTTGGTCATAGGCTAATCTTTTCCATAAAATTCACTGTAACCATCACCTTAGAAGAACTCTTTTTTTCACCAACAAATACTAGGTTTCAATAGAAACTGATTTTTTTATATTGGATTTTTTTTCGGAAAATGAATCATTACACTATAATTTCACAAAGCCTAGTTTGGGTCATACTTCCCAAAACTTTATATGGTTTGTACCTGGAACTTTCTCACCCTCCCTTCTTCCCAGGAACATGACATGCAGACAGCTGCCCTTCTCTCCCTTTCTACCCACCAGTCATACTTGAGGTAGAGTCTGGGCAGAAACTGCCTTTCAGTGCAGCAACACATATAGTGAAATGTTCCTGCTGGCTATAAGAATGAAAATGTAGAAAGAAAGAGTGAGAACCATGACACCTGCAGTCATACACAAAGCTCAGACACCCAACAGTCACTGTTCTGCATGTCCTCAGATAAGAATAAAAAAGCTAGGGGAAGCTCTCCGTTATTACAGGTTTAGCTTTCAAACCTTTTTTTCATCCTGTTGTTGTGAAACACATTCTTTTTTCTTTCATACCAGGTCTTTTTTTTTTCCTTACTACATCTAGCATAATAATGATCTCCATCACTGCAGTTTTGACTGATCCATGGGTTTTTTTTATCACAGTGCAGAATTTAATTTAAGCAAAGTTGTCATGTTAGGTTTGCCAGTATAATACATGGGGGCAAGGCTGACTCCCTGGCAAGCCTTAAAGCAGGCTTTTTCAAAATTTTGTTTTACAAAACTTTTCTGTGGAAAGCAAGGGAAACTTTTTATCAGATAATGTACGGAACATTAGAAACTTGAGTAGAGAGAAAAATAAAGAGACGTACTAAACATCAGTAAGTGGTTTTGACCACAGTCCTTAAATCATATTTAAGTGTCTGTATCTCTGACATTTCTGTTTAAGAATAAAAAAACCCAAAACTATTCTGAAAACATAAAAAATCGTGCTTCGAGTATAAACAAGCGTACTTGATAAAACATGGAAGTGCTGTGCAAGGACACATCTTTGAATAACTATTTAAGACTATTGAATTGTGGAAATTAACATATTTATTGCAAATGCTTATTTTTTCGAGTGCTATTCAACATGCAGAGTTCACATCAATTTGTTCAGTGTCAGTAATGTGTTCTGCATACTCGTTACCTGCAGAGCTCCTAGATCCATATAATGTGGCTGCATTGGTGGGCAGTGGATTAAGGAAACAAGATTAGCTTGATGCTAATTCCCAGGGTCTAAATAAATTACTTCAGCTGCAAAACCTCAGATGAGATAACATTCCAGCCAAAATACATCACAGTATAGTATCTGACAGGCTTTTTATTGTAGGATATAAAAGGAAACATATGAATACAGTAATGCAATCCAAAAATCTCCAAACATCTATTCTTTAAAAATCTAATTAATATTTTGCTTTTCCATGAATCATTATGCCATATCTCTTTCTGATCCTATTAATCAGATGTACAGTGAGACACATTTCCAGATGCCTCTAGCACAAACACCTTATTCTGTGGGAAATGCAGAAATATTTTTCTCTCCATCATAGTCTCACTTTAGAAATACCTTTGCACCATGTGGAATTACTTTTATTTAAATTAGACATGCCAGTGCAGGGAAATACAAATATTACAAGCATCTACTCTGTAGCAGCTAAATCTGATTGAACCATCATGATCAAAACCAGAAAGGCATCCTGTACAGGTCTCCATGACATGTATCAAAAACGACTTTAGGGGCATTATCTTAAAATGAGAGATTCACAACACCACTGCAGACTGAAGTATGATATAAAGGATCGTTCTTATTCTTTGTTGCTCCATCCAAATAAGTAAGACCACTGCAAGGAGAAGTAAAATTCAATCATTAGAGTACCATATTTGCATTATTCTTTCACTTCTCTATCTCCAGTTCTCAGGCACCTTATGTGCCTCCTCATGCAATTGAAAACCCTATTAACACAAACAATTGCTGCAGCTTTATCCTAGGAGGACAGTGTGTGGCTGTGGACCTGCTGCTGCACCTGTATTATAATCAGCAAGCCAGCGGGATGGGACTTAAACCAGACTCCTGAGAAGAGGATTGGAGTGCGGGTTCGTAGTCCACAGCTTCCAGGAGGAGCAACTGGAGCTCGGTGCCTGTGCAGCCAGGGCTGGAGACTGCTCTGATTTCTCTTCCTCTTGCCTAATTTAGGTTATCTGAAAAGGAGATGTACGGTCTGAATTTACATTCCTAGGTTTCTTTTATTACCAGTGAGGGACAAGCAAATCTGAGGCATCTGCTGCAAATGATTATCAACCACTCTTTGCAGGTGGCTAATCTGAGTATGGAGGAAGCTTAAGTCATTGCCTCAGATAAAAACTCTAAGCCTTAAGAGATGAGAAGATGAGATAGACCTTCTTCCTCCTGCTCAGGTGCCCCCAGAACCTGCTCCTCCTGAACAGAAAAGTTATTTACAAAGCAGTAAGCTGAAAAAAATTATAAACCTGCTAGAACTACAGAGCGTCATAACTTCCATTAGTAAGGTTGCATTGCTTTTCTCTAGCTAAGGCTTGGTGACATATGCCTGACTGAGAAATGGCATTGCATCACAGAACTTTTCAAAAATTGCTGCAAAAGCATTACCTATCTCAATCTACCTTTCAGTTCCTTTTGGAATTAATTATTTATCTACACACTGCAAAACCCTACAGAGTGGATAGAAATACAGACTCCCAATCCCAAGCCTACAAAACATTGCAAGAGATGCCATTGGTTCCTGAAGTATTGTATCCACATGAATACAGTTCTGCCCCAAATTAATTTTCTCCATGGAAACCAGGGTTTGTTAGCTGAAGTATAGTGCTAGGTAGAAATGATTTTTTTTATATTTTGGATTGAGATAACATCTCTCTGTATTGTATTGGATGATTATACGCATGGCTCATGTGAGGTCTAGTGTGAGTCCATTTTGCTTTGTTGTAATACATAGACTTGTTTTGTTGTAATACATAGATTTATTTTGCCAGAGTTTCCCTGGGGAAGGAATGAGGGGGAGGAGGGGGAGAAACAACAAACAACAGACCCTGAGGCCCAGCACTGCCATATTTAAGGTCCTGCATCACTATATATTCATTCTTCACTAGGAATATAGTTATAAAAATAGCAAAGTTGTGAAGAAGGACACAGAAGAATTTTTGTAGCTCATAGCAAACACTTTCTGAGTTCAGTCATCTCACTGCACTTCAGTATGTGCTTTAATTTTTAACTAATTATGCAAAACTAAATAGAAAGTCAAGGCAGGAAATTCATGGCTACAAGAGGTCAGGAGGTGAAGGAGGGGACAGGGAGGCAATGCATGACGGCAGGCCAACGCACCATGAGGGCACTGCTGTGTTAGCTGGCTGCCAAACGGTGCACAGGAAAAGAAAAGTGGAGAGGCTGCTTCTGGCCCATCAAGCCACCAAGAAGCAGCACTCCTGTGTAACATGAGCGCAAAAAAATCTGATGCTATAGGCAAGTTGTCAAAGGGTTATTAACTATTATGGCAAATGTTGGATCCATATAGTCTGAAAAGGAGAGTGAAAGCTCTGTTCTGTCTCCTGTGAAGATAATTAGTGACAACTACAGAATTCATTCCTCCCCTTTTTCAGCCTCATGCTGTGCAGCACTGAGTACATTGCTGTGACTGAGCAGATGTAGGGCCAGTGAAGAATAAATATAGTCAATAGGTGAAATCTTTGAATAATCAACACTTCAGCAGCTGACATTTGGAGTTGGAGCCTGTGTTTATATGTGACAGTCTCATGACACTAACGTCTATAGTTTAAATCAAAGGACTCATCCCAGATCTCCCAAGTTATTTAAGCACCTAATTCCTCCTATCATTCAAAAGTCGTCCCTCTGCCTATCTACTATAACAAATCCAACTGCATATTATGTGTACCTCTTATTATGCGGAGAGGAAAGACTAACACTCCCTTTGCATAGCAGTCATGGAACAGTTTATGAAAGCACAGGATTTGAAAAATACCAGAGAAAATCTTCAAGTGATCATTTGGCTCACAAAGCCCACTTGCTTGGCTTCTGGATTGCATGTTTCACAAACTTCTCAGGCTGTCCAGTAGACCTGAAAGCACAGACCTTGATTTTGTAATTCGCTCCTGGTACTTGCACAAATATTGGAGCAGCTTTTCAAAATGCTGAGCACCATATAGTCAAAAGAACAGTTTCTAAATTACCTTATCTCACTAAACCTGCTTCAGGGAAATAAACACGTTCATTCTACAGACAATACCTACTGCTGATCTACTGAAGCAGTACTTTCCATTTGAGATTGAAGTAGAAGTCAGCACATCTGTACACATGCTGCATTTTATCAGCTGAAGATTGCCACAGAAATTGCAGCATAAAACTGTGCATGATTTACTAATATTACTAATTAGTATAGGTAATAGAAAGATGCACTGAAGAGATAGTAAGGCATGAGATCAGAGCTACCTGAGCCCTTGGTACACAAATTTTAAATCCATAATTACAACCTACATGGTGAATATCTTACATGATGTTGCCACATGGAGACCTAACAGATGTTAAGCTATTAAACACTTAATATGGTTACCTGCATGGCACAAAACTCATAATTATTGCTTGCTCTGCCAATAAAATACAAATAAGAGAAAATTACAAATTCAAATTAAAAAAACCAGCAGATAAGCATTATGCATGTCTGGGAAGGAGACACAGCAAATTCCCCTTCAGGTAGTGCTAATGCTGCTCAGGTTCTGTTATTCAGATTAGGTTATCTCTTAATGTGAGCAGCACAATCCTTCTATGTCAGGTTACAATATTTTTAACTTTTTTGACTCTTTACCCTCCTCTTCACCTTCGTTCCCATCTGTTGTTAAACAAGTCTACCTGAGTTAGAATTGCCCTGGTTGGCAAGTAAAATCACTGAGCAGAATTGTTCAGTTTAGCTCAAACCAGGGCAAGATGACAGAGGGAGGAACACAGTACACGAGAGAGATGCTTTCCTGGTTGAAGCAGAGCTCTGTTAGCCTTGAGACTGTCATGCACAGTTTTGAGCACTGGCTCCAACTGGCAGGAATTACAGAGCCCCAGTTGCATAGGTGTTACATTTTTGGTGTCCAACCCATAGGCCAAAATAAAATTAAAAACAGAGTCACCAGTACTCCAAGGGCAAAGAACAGGTTAAAATAACAAACTAAGCAAAAAATTGTGGCAATTATGCCATTCATCACAACAAGAATACGTATGAAACTTCTATCTTGCTATTTAACAGAGCAGAAAAGGATGAACCTCAGTTGGTGTGGAATGAACACTTTAAGTGCATTTGTGGTTTACATTAGTGAAAAGGCTCAAGGAGTTTCATTATTCTAGTTTCAAATGTACTTTCGTTCATCTGCCCCAGACTTCTTCACCAGAATTCAAGAGCTTTGATTTCCTGATTGTTTGTAAATCCTACAAGGCGCTGAAATGGGGGAACTGAAGTCAAATCACACCAAAAAAAGCAAAGGTGTGAGTACTACAGTGGAAAATACAGTCGGCAGCCCTTCTACCCTTAGCCAGTCCAAGGAAAATCTAGTTCTAAGTGTATGAAAACTGGAATAACCAAGGCGGGAGAAGAAGCAGGAAAAATGATTTGCTTAAGTTGCAACACTGAACTTCCAGTGACTAAAAAACCCCAAATTTGAATCCACAAGGTGTTTGGCTATCTAAAGCCTACCAGAACTGTTTTGGGGGTTGTGATTAGAGATCTAAATAACATTGCAGATTACATTTTTGATCTTGTTCTCTAACTCTTCTTGTCCTTTGTGCTTTTTGATTGAGGATGTCATCTATCTATTTGTTATTGGTTTTTTTTGACAGAGCTTTTCAGTTCAAAAGTGTTTCTGTGTAATCAGATCTCAAAAGTTGTACTACACTACTGCTCCCTATGACTGTTTCCTCAGCAGTTAGTTTAGCTGTGGATTCTTCATTGTCTTCAAGTTTCCTCTGTCATTAATTTGCAGTATTTTCAAAAATAGACAAAACGGAATCTCGCATGCTACTGCAGGAATTGTATGCCGTCTGAAGGATCAAAGTTAGTTTTATACAGTAGGTTTGAAGCTAAATTGCTTCCATTCTGAATTCATGCTTGTATCCTTCATACTATTTTGATCATCACTTAAATATGACAGATATAAATTTCACTTTCGTCACACTATATGATCAGACTGAAAAAAATGCCCTTGGAAGAGGTATAATTCCAGAAACACCTAGGCTGCACTCCTGAGCAGTTAGAAATGCATATACAGACATCCTACAATTATAAACTAGAAATAATACATGAGTTATTTTTTACCAAAAATATAACCTAAATTCAAGAAGAAATACATTATCTCCATGTTTAAATATATATCGTATTTATATTCATAAAATCTACAAAAATGTATGTTCACTTCTGGGTATCAGTGATGCAGAAGTAATGAAGTATTCTTACATAGCCTGCAGAATGCTGAATCTGAGTCTTTTTTTCCTTTAAGGAATATATCTTGACTTGGCTGTGAACAGGTGTCTTTCACACCTGGTCTGAATCAGAACGTTACAAAATTAAAAGTCATTTCAATTTAGAATTGCAGTAGTATTTCTGGAAAGTTACAGAAGATCAGCCTAAGCCTTTCTCCAGAGTTCAGCAGCTCCTAGGTTTTCTACCAAGCCCACCCCAGAACCCGCAATCCTTTATTCCCCATCTTTTTTACCCAGTTTTAGTAGGAGCTGTAGCTCTGAGCTACTAAACAGCTTTCTCTGAATCTCCTTGTGAGATCGCACGTGACCGCACAGTTTGGGGTAGAATTATGGCATTGTTTGCACTGTAGAGTACAGATGGACTTATTGTGTGAAGTCATTATGTCTTTTCAAATGTACCTTAATTCTGTTCTTCAAGGTGTAGAGGGATTTCAGCTACCTCAAGGTGGGCAAGAGGTGGAACCAGGTGTTTCTAGAGGACATACATGAAGGTATTTTAGGGTAAACAGCAAGACAAAGTAAAATTCAGAGGGGCTGCAGGGGTTTCTCTGGATGGTACCAAGAGGCAAACAGACATGGCTCCATTTGGCATGCAGCATCTCTTTCTCACTTTGTTACAAATTTCAAACTTTAATACTGTGCAGAATTGGTTTGCATGAGAGAAGCGGGAACTGATGAGTATTTTGGCTGAAAGAAACACCTTTAAACTGTCCTGGACCTGCACAGTTGTGAGTCCGATGGCAATGTTTGTGTGTGTTTACTTTGTCTGGCATTACATTGTAAATTACAGGGAGCTGATAGGTAACTCAGTCAAGAAGAAATGAAACATCACCAAAAAAAAGGATAATAAATTTGCAAGCAATAAGCAGAGACTTTTCCAAGTCTGTTAGTGGTGTTTCTCAGGTTCATATTATGTTTGGAACATATTGTCCAAACCTAAGTAAATTACCTTTTTATAGGGGTAATGGGAGAATGATTGAAAGAGTTGTGTAATAAGGTCTCTGCATATTAATTGCCAAAAGTGTCAGGCTTCTAGTTTTTCCTAGCTATAAAATGTTTTATGATAGAGTACAGAATGATTATTTTTCTTTTAGTTCTTTAGCTGACTAAAATGGATTGGGAACACGATATTTTTTATTTTGTTTTTATAAAACTAAAAAGAAATACTGATGTTTCTTTTGGTACATTTGTTTCTTTAAATATTTTAAATTTTATTCAGAGATAGTTTTATTCTGTGACCTCATTTTGTGTTTGAAGTACCTTCCCACAGCTGGTTAATAAAGCTTATGATGAAAGAAAAGCCCAGTAGTAGTCATATCTATTGTTATCAAGGAAAAAGAGGGAGAACAAGGATAAATGAAATATCAGATATTATCAGTCAGAGACTTTATTTTCCATCAATAGAGTTGAATGCATCAGTTTACATGATCCTATGTGTGTCTGCCTATCATACTCTATTGCCATTGCTGGAAAACATGGAATCACAATCTGAATCACAGTTCCTGATTCAACAAAGCAAGTAAACAGATGTTAGCAAATTGGAGTAAGTTTTTCTTAAAAATGGTCCTTTGCTGGAAAGTATGGACTTAAATCATATGCTAAGCAGCAGGGCCGCATGCTCATAATCAGACTTTTGCAACAAAGTGCAACCAAACTAGTGCCAAAGATCAGAGCACTCTTTACTTTTTTCACAGGTGTTCATAGCACGCAGTTGTCCTAGATGATGGGGAAAGAGCAAGGGCTATTTCACAACCAGTTGCTCCAGTACATTTAAAAAACCACTTATAATGTCGATGTCATGTTTCAAACACAATTTATGTCCACGTTCTCCAACAAATACAACATTGAAAGAATTTAGCAAAAAGCTAAGATGTTATCTAAGATATTTCTTTTTCTTCCAGACCCTCCCCAAAATTGCTATGAAAAAAGCAGCAGAGAAATTACTCCTCCTCTGAAAATATTCAGTCCCAACGACTTTTGTACGTGCAGGTAGAAGTACTGTCACAAGATGTTTTCTCTCTTCTTTTTTGTCATGTAACATCCTATTCCTGAACCTGCTTTTCAAACATTGTCACACATTTCTTATAAAGTTTAAGGGTGGTTGGAAGGTATTACCAAATGGAATGGGTTTTATAAATATTGTACTGATTTTATATTATAAAAGTACTCTCATATGTGTTTCTACCTGCCACATGAATCACTCCAGGTTGTAGATGTGCTAAATGTTATTGATATACTAAAAGAGTGTGTGTGAGTTTTATTTTAGGGAATATAATTTGAAAATAGAATACATATGCTAGGCTAAAATTGCAAAGCCTCAAAATACTCATCAAAAAAAGTGTGATACCAACTCTGGGGGAACTGAAAAGCCACTGAATTGAGATTCTTCCCAGTTTATGAATCATTCACAGATTATTTCTAACTGAGATGCATGGAGCCATGCACTAGGAAGATACCTATTCACCAAGTAGCTTGGGTTGGCATTTGTCAGCCAGCAGCAGAGCAGGGATGGTGGTGCTTATGTGGTCATGGGACATGCCCTCTGCTCCTCAGCTGGAAAATGGACACTGTAATAGGAGTAAGGAATGGTAAAGAAAAAACAAACACTCATAAATTTTGCCAGCATGCTTCAGTAGATCAAATGGGGACCCCTTACAGTGTTCAGTGCTGCAGCACCCAGTTCATTTATGACCTTTCCAGTCTCACCTCCACTGAACATCTGTCATTCAACCTGTTCTGATCTTGTCATGTTATCCAAGGTAGGAAAATTAATACAGGGAGAAAAATAATTCCTCACGCTGCATTCCATAAGAGTAACACACTATAGGTTAGTGATGAAAAATAGATATATCTTGCTCACATCCTAGGAAATCTTCTATCAGTAAAGCTAGTGGAACATTTTGACTAATGAGGTAGTTACGGCACAGGTACTTGGTAGCTTTAAGGAAAGGTCAGACACACACTATGAATTGAGTACCACAGGATCCTCCCCTCTTCAATGCAATGGGCTGGATCCAAGTGATGCCTTGATCCTTTCAATCCCATTGTCTGTGACTTATCATTATAAAAGCTGCCTCTCAGAGAGCTGACAGAAGTCTAGTTTTTTGTGTGCCGGGAGTGCTGCAGGGACCAAGCCGTTATCATGATGTTATTGTCTAAGAAGCCTCTGTGAGCCAGTAGATATTTATAATCTCATATGTTTTAGACCAAGTGTGTTATCTCCCAGAGAACAGCACGTTTAATACAATTCTAGTGGGATATATGAAACACAAGTTTCATGTGAATGGTGGAACTGCCAGGGGAGGTACATGACAAGCCGCGTTTGCTACAGTCAGTCTGCTTGGAAATACACCAGAGAAAATAACCAAACTGCTACCTTGATTGGATCTCTCCTTCTAACAAATTAAACAAATAAAAACGAGAACATTAATTAAAGATTTCTGGATTCCATTGTGAGAGCACTATTGTGACTGCACATACACATAAGCGTTTGCAGTAGCAAAATCAAGGCAGTTTAGTGAGGGCAGTGCCAGTTGCGCTATATAAATGTAACTTGCTCAGGATCATATAACACATTCAGCTATCAAGAGGGCACAAAAAGATCCTTTTAAGGTCATTTTTCTACAGCACATTATTTGCCTTGCACATTCAATGTCACAATCTCACTAGGTGTAAAATGTCACACAATGCACAGGAAAAAAAAATCTGTTTACAATACAATCCAAGAAATTATAAACCTTGTAAAAGGGAATTTTTCTCTTACTCTTCCTCACTCCTTCCCTTAAGTCCCTTGCTTTTCCATATGACAACATGTATGCAAGGCTTTTCTTTTGAAAGTCATATTTGTATTTCCTCCAATAAACAAATTTGAGATCATGCTGTGTTGTTGGAAACATGATAATTAGCTTTGCTGCAATATGAGAGCCTGAGGTCATGCAATGCTAGATTAGGGCACACACACCACCTTCCTGAGCTGCAGAAATAAAACACCTCTTCATAGCTCTTTCATTGCAACTAGAGCTCTGTGTGTTTTACTATACAGTGATGCTAGATTTCCTTGTTCCTGCTGCTCAGATGAGTAGTTTATTGATGCTGCATTTCAAGATAGCTCTTGAAAATTTTCTGTTTCAGCTAAAGAACATAAGCACTTTCAAATAATGAGGGACAGACACAGCAGTGATCAACAGCCAAATGTTCATTGGATATTTGAGCTGACTGTCAAAGCCACAGACCTGTATCAGTTTGCTTGCAGGTCAGCAAAAGGACCAAAGACAAAGACAGCACTGAGTTGAAAGATAGAGCTCAGACCAGCTGGAAGGTCAGAAAAATAAAACACAGAAATCAGCAGGATGAGGCATTTCTCCATTTAGCTTCTGTAGTGAAAGGAAGAATCTTCTCTACCATAGTTTATTAGCTTCTGCAGAGCTAGTTTAATAAAACACCCAACAATGAAGAAGGATGGGGAGGTGTATTGGTATTTTCTTTTCTTTAAAGGCCTTGTTAGAGCCCTGTTGAAATATAACGTAACATTATATCCATTAGGCATCTGCAGAGGTCTTTTCAAAGGGGAGATGGATGTGGGTCAAATTTTGGCTAACAAAACTGGTGGCATCACACTGTAGTCCAGACAGTGGGGCAGTAAATTGCATTGGTCTGGAAGAATAATTTCATTACAAAATACCAGTATTTCCTGGTAATCCAAGAAGAACATGCACAAAATTACCTTCACTGGATACTGAGCCTTATGATACCTTCTCATCTGGTCCCCAGGTAACAGCTGACATAACAGTCAGTGTGCAGTTTTTAAGGACATATACAAACTGTTGGCTAATACAAGAGAGTTAAAGATTTCAAAGAACACTTGCAGAATCACAGAATCATAGAATGATTTGGGTTGGAAGTGACCTCAAAGGTCATTTAGTTCCAATCCCCCTCCCATGGCAGGGACATCTCCAACTAGATCGGGTTGCTTAAGGCTCCATACAACCACATCCATAATTTCGCTCAGCCACTTGTTTCAATGCCCCATCACCCTCAGAGTAAAGAACTTCTTTCTTTTATCTAGCCTAAACCTGTGCTCTTCCAGCTTACACCCATTATCCCTCGTCCTGTCACTACAGGCCCTTGTAAAAAGTCCCTCTTGCAGGCCCCCTTCAGGTACTGGAAGGCCACTATAAGGTCTCCCTGGAGCCTTCTCTTTACCAGGCTAAACAAGCCTAACTTTCTCAGCCTGTCCTCATAGAAGAGGTGTTCCAGCCCTCTGACCATCTTGGCAGCCCTCCTTTGGACTCTCTCCAACAGCTCCATGTCTTTTTTGTGTTGAGGGCTCTAGAGCTGGAGGCAGTATTCGAGGTCGGGTATCACAAGGGCAGAGTAGAGGGGCAGAATCACCTCCCTCGACTTGCTGGTCACACATCTCTTGGTGCATCCCAGGATATGATTGGCTTTCTGAGCTGCTTGCACACACTGTTGGCTCATGTTCATCTTATCATCCACCAACATGCCCAAATCCTTCTCCCCAGGACTGCTCTCAATCCACTCATTGCCCAGCCTATGTCTGTGCTTGGGATTGCCTCGACCCAGGTGCAGGATCTTACCACTGGCCTTGTTAAACTTCATGAGGTTGTCCTGGGCCCACTTCTCAAGCCTGTCAAGGTCACTCTGGATGGCATCCCTACCCTGCAGTGTGTTGACGGCACCACACAACTTTGTGTCATTGGCAAACTTGCTGAGGTTGCACTCAATGCCACTGTCCATGTCACCAAGAAAGATGTTAAATAGTACCAGTCCCAGTACTGATCCCTGAGGGACACCACTTGTGTACAATATATTCACCACTTGTGAATATATTTTTCAGCTTCTAAGAACATGTCTTGATCCTTCACTGAAGCAAACAGGCTTTGCACAGTAATACTCAAGAAAAATATAAACTCTTTGAGATAAAAACAGAGGTATAGTCACCATCATTCACTGACTCTGAATCATTTTAAGGGGTCTGGACTGCCCTCATGCCATCTGTGGAAGTATTTCCTGGTCCAAGAACAACTAACCGGATTTTTCTCTTTTCTTCATGGAGCTCTCACCGACTGAGTCTAGTCTGCTCTGAGTGGAATCTATTTGGTCAGCATTTTCAGTGAATGTATTTTAAAATATTTGTAAATCAAAGGGAAAAAAAAATCAACAAAGGTAAATCTCATAAGCCTGCAATAATATATATTTTGGTAGTGTGCAGTGAAGAAATCTGTTTCTAACTTGTTGCAAGAAGTCATTTCACCGTACTCCAGGTATCTCTGATCATGTCTGGCAGGTGTATGTTTTCCAGCACATGTATCTTCCCCAGTACATAACCAGTGTAATCTCGAGATATTTTTTGGTCTCAGTGAGCACATAGACGAGTTTCATCTGCCTTTCTGCATCGTATATTCCCTTATGTACACCTCCACTCTCAGGCTTTTTGAGAGTTGGCATCAGGGGAAAGAGAAAAAGGTGGAAGGGTTTACCTTAGTTTTAAATTTTCTTGTGAAATTTTGTTTGTTGGAGATTTTATATCTGTTATAATTTTTTCATTACAAACACATGAATGTGAAAGAAATGCACGTCTACTCCAGAGTGACATTCACATTGGTGTTCAACCCACCACCAAGTCTTCCTCTCCCACTAATTCAGTCTCTGTCTGTGTTACTCTGTCCTAGAACTGAACAACCTGCATGACAAAAATTTTGAAATTAATGTGTTGTGGCAGACATTTCAGCTTCCATAGAGTTATACTCTTCAGAAAGATAAAGAGATTAAAAACAAGGTTGCAAACTTTTTGTGAATCCCTACATCTCTTGTTCTTCTGTACTGACAATACATTGCTGTGCCATTCTGGACAAGAAGATATTTTCTTGGAAAAAGCTGCAAAGACATAGTTTCACTTGTAAAAGCAGAAACATTTCTTGAGTTGCTAGTTTTAAGTTATTATTTTAGCCCAGGAGTTGTACTCAGAACATTGCTGGTGGATGATGTGGCTGGTGCACACTAAGGCAACCCAGGCATGCCATGCCTCTGCCTGTGTAGGGTGAAGGATTTTTGCACAACTAAAAGCCTTGAATTTTTTTACAAAATTAGGTAGTTTCTGAAATTATCTAATCTCTTCTGGTATGGACTTTGCTATATTTTCTGAACAACAGCCAAATACGGCTAATAGGTGTCTCATGGTTGATACTTTATAACCATTTTCCCATATTTCTCTTCAGATAAGTTTTCCTGAGTCTTTCAACAGAGAGAGAAAGATATAATTGTAGCCCATCTGTCAAGCCAGCTACATGTGCCTACAACAGAAGTTGTTAACGTTGAGGCAGCTCATTGCAAGCCTATGTACTTCTTTATGGTACTGTTAATACTGTCCTGCAACTGGTTTGATCCCTAAAAGTTTGTTCAGACACCTGTACTTGCTCGAGATACCAAATATGGCCAGAAAAAACTTCTCGATGTGGCAGCACTTGCCAAGATCCATCTTCAGCGTAGGATGCTACTTTTGCCAAGTCAAACAACTGCAAGCACTGGGCAAGGAGCTCTCTTCAGTGCCTTGCTTAAGTTGCTCGGGGCCACTTAAATGAATAGTCACTTTCTCATGCTTTTCTCTAGTGAGCTCAGAGATAGTTTTCTGTATTCTATTCATTTTTTCTCCTTCGTTTTTTCTGTATTTAATTTTGCACAGTGCTGATATTCAGGTGTCTGTGTTCTCATTATTAAGGTTTATCTCTGAGACTGCTTCCCTTCTGCTCTATATTTAAATATGAATTTGGAATTTGCTTTATCTGCTAGCAATTTTTGACAGTTAATGTTGAAGTATTTCTCATTCAAATATCTGCATTTTACATTCTGTTTACTAACCTATCATGAATCAGTTTGAAAACATGTTAACTGCATGAGTCAGGTCATCAAAACACAGATCCATTGTTTCTCCAATTCTTTATTAGACTCAGTAAATAGATACCTCTGACATTCAGGTGAAAATACTTTTGGAATACCTTTAGCACTTTATATATACCCCTCTTACCCGCTCCACACTTGGGTAAACATTCTTGAAACCAGAACTGTGTTGGACTGAAAAAGATAAGAATATATCTGGGATATTTTTTCTTCTTTTTTTATTTTTTTTTCTCCTTTTCTCATTTTGTTTCCTTTTTTAAATCTTTTATTTTCCTTTACTAACCTAGCTAGAATAGCATCATTTATCAGGAGTTATCTGAAGGAAGGCAACACACAGGTAAATTCATCTCTGTCTCTCTATATTCCCTTAAGGAGATGTGGTCATAAGGACCTGCCTAACCAACTACCCAAGAGAAGCCTACTCTTTCCAGTGGGGCAGCTCCTGCCACTGCCATTGCTTGTGGAAGGAGAGGGACTATGCAGCCAGGCAGAGTTTTCTCCTCTGGGATGGGGAGACACAGAACGAAGGAAGGGTGAGGACAGTGCTGAAGCAACCTGCAATTTCTACCATGTCTGCACATGGTGGCAGAAAGGGACAAGAAATATACCTCTTCTAGTCCCAGCTGCCACCACAAAGAGTGACAGGGACATTGACATCCAGCTCTCATTGCTGCTGACTTACCCCTACAGTAAGCTTCAGAGACAGGAATGTGACATGTTCAAACAATCTGCTTTGATGAGGTAATTTTTGTTTTCCTGCTTACTATTTTATTTCAATAGTCCTTTTGGTGAGAAGGGTTGGAAGGGATTGGAAATACTCATCATTTCTGATTTCACAAACCTGCAGGAGCCAACTGCAGCCACTTGGTGTTTGAGAGACAGCAAGAAGACACTAAAATAACACAACATCCCAAGACAACATCTTCATAGCCCTTTCTTCATGTGCAATATACTTTCCAGTCAAACCATGTCTACTGCTTTCCCAGTCAAAGGCTCCATGGCCAGATTTCTGTGTTAGTCATCTGGAAGGTGGGTTAGAAAACATTCTCCTTCCCTGCAGAGAAATGTACTGGGTTTGTGTCTAGGAGAGGATTGGGAGGGAAGTTGGTAGTGGTGGGGCTACAGGGGTGGCTCCTGTGAGAACCATCTACAAGTTCTCCTGGCTCAGCCTCTGGCCAAGGCTAAGACAATCAGCAATGGTGGAAGCACTTCTGCAATAACATATTTAAGAGGGGAAAAAAACTGCTGGGCAAGTTCCTTTATTTTGGAAAGAAGGGAGATGTGAGAGGAACAACCATGCAGATACCAAGGTCGGTGAGGAAGTAGAGGAAGAGCTGCACTAGACCAGAGTTTCTACTGCAGCCCATGGTGATATGGCAGGCTGAGCCCCTGCAGCTCACGGAGAGAAACAGTGGAACAGCCTCCCACCTCCAGCCTGTGGAGGGCCCCATGCCAGAGCAGGTGAATGTGACTAAAAAGGGCTGTGGAAAGCCCATGTTGGAGCAGTCCATCACTGGGAGGACTGCACCCCTCAGAATGAACCCACACTGGAGCAGTTTACGGAGAGATGCACCCCGTGAGAAGGACTCACACTTGAGAAGTTCGTGGAGGGCTCTCTCCCATGGGAGGCACCCCACACTGGAGCTGGGGAAGACTGAGAAAAGTCCTCTCCCTGAGGAGGAAGGAGCGGCAGAGACAATGCACCATAGTCTGAACACAAACTCCATCCGCTGCGCTCCTGCACTGCTGAGGGGGAAGAGGTAGAGAATCAGGAGCAGAGCTGAGCCTGGGGAGAAGAGAGAGGTGGGGGGAAGGTGCTTTTAAGATCTGATTGTACTTCTTATTATCCTACTCTAATTTGATTGGTAAATTGCTGGTGGTGGTTAAATTAAACTAACAGGCTTTTTTCTCCAAATCGAGTCTGCGCTTTGCCATGGCTGTCCTTGTCTCAACCCTCAAGCTTTTTTTTATATTCTCTTCTCTTCATCCCACCAAGGGTGGGGTAGGTGTAAGCAAGCAGCTGTGTGGTGTTTTGTTACTGGCTGGGGGGGGCTAAATCAGGACAAGAAATCACCCTGGCCACGGGAGAGGAGAAGTGAAGTGGTCAAACAAGACAAAAATACCTCAGCGGCTCTTCTATGGCCCACTGAGAAGAAATCCCTCCCCTTGTCCCACAGAGATTCCTGCCCAGACCTGGTGGAAGAAGGACAGCCAGAACCCCCAGTGGACACTCAGGGAAAAGGCTGGGACTGTACCGCTCTGCCCTGTGTAGACTATAAACATTGCTAAAGCAATTACTGCTTAGCTGCCAAGAGCTGCATCACATGTAGCACGTGGCCTAAAGAACATCCCATATATACAAGAAGTATTTCCCAATTTCAGCAGTAAAAAGTAAAAATACTTCTGTGCAGTAGGGGTCTGCACAAGAAAAAAGCAACATCGGAAAAACTTCAGCAATTACCTGGGAACCTCAGGAACAGGCAGCCTGCAGGAAGGAAGCAGCTAAAGCACCAGTATAGGAAATGGGTCACCATGGCTTGAATACAAGTTTAGTCACTGTCACCTTCCTCGGCTTGCAGCTTCACCTGGACTGTGTTTGGCCTGAGTTTTTCAAGAGCTGAGGAAAATGAGGGCAAAGTTTATCAGTTTCTAAATTGAAAAAAAAAAAGTTGCCAGAGCATATGGGTTTTTTTAATCCATTAGAAATCTGTCTTTTTCCTCTTAAACAGAGAAAATATTATTCAATTCCTATTAAATATTGTATATATACCTTATTTAAAATAAGTCATACAAACTTGGACAGGAGCAATTCTGATACAGAATCTAAGCATAACCTAAAAGAGAATTTTTGTCCTCCTTTTCTGTTTCAGCTTTCTGTCAAAAACATTCCATCATATTCCTTATTTTACACTCCTAAAAGGTAAGCAAGGATGAAATACCTAGTGCTAGAGCCTTAAAGATGCAAGGACAAACAGAGCCCATTCCACAGAGGTTTAAGCAGATCGGTACTCCTGAATTCTGTCCAGTCTCAGCTGTGCAGGAGAGCTAAAACATCTGTTGTGCTTTTGCAGTCACACTGTCACATCCCAGGCTCCCCGCACTAAGTGACTGATCCTTCATCCTTACTTGGACTGAATGCAGGAAACTCCTCTTTCACTTCTTCCTCCTGTAGTAGCTGCTCCGGGATGGGACAAGTATACATACCCACCACCAGTGCACTGAGGAGATTTGTTACCAAAAGTAGAAAGATCAAAAAGTGTGTTTCTCTGTCTCCATCATGGAGCTCATCTTCCAGCCCAGCTCTCCTCCATCTCCTCCCCCTTCTTTCCCTTCCACGTAGTTGCTCCCACCTCCCTTTTGTTCTACTCCCAACTGGAAAAGTGCTGATCACTCTCCCAAAGGAGTCACGTAACATCCCTCTGGCAATGGCACTAACTGAGCTCAAGGAAAGTAATATTAGGAAAATGTTAATGGAGTTCAACTTTTCTAATGTAATTTAGAGCTGGAAACAATGAAGTAAGCCTGAATGAAGCTCACCACCAGCTCCCTGTGAACCAGCAGCCAGAGCTCCCAGGAGCCCTGTTCAGGAACTGGTGTCCCAAGGACAAGAGAGAGAAGGATGGAGACAGCAAGGACTTTGGAAAAGATTACAGCAGGCACAGGAACTGACTTTCCAGCCTGAAAGCAGCCTTAATTAGTGCCAAAGGAAGAAGCAATGAAAGGGATTTGTACCAACACAAAGAGGAAGGAGCCAACAAAATGGCATTCTGAGTCTAACCCCGAGGAAAGTGTTTAATGAAAAGGACAAAAAAATGTGCTGAGAGGCCAAAAGGCCAAGAAGCCAAACTAGGAGTGCTGAATGGGTCTATCACATCCAAATCGTCAGTAATCCCAGAGATTTTGGTAATGTTACTTACAGAGATGGGAGACATTAGTAACTTACTTAAGCTCTCTATGAACATAAGCCAAGAATACTTGGCTTATACAACTATATATCTGGAATTCAGATCTGTAAAAAAAATATCAGGTCAGAAATATCTTTATAAATACTGCCATGTTTAGCAGAAGGAGGTACATATTGAAAGACAGTACTCATTGCTCAGAACCAGATAGCACATAATACTGGTCAGTGATAATTAAAAAGCCATGGTCATGGAAATACCCTCAGGTAAATCAGTTTAGGCCTGGGGACTTGGCATTGAAAAGGGTGCTATTTCTATGTGCCTTTTTTCAGGGTGTCATAACATTATGGACACTAGGAAAAAAATTTTCACAGAAAAAGTAGTCAGACATTGGAATAGGCTGCCCAGGGAGGTGGTTGAGTCACCATTCCTGGATGTGTTTAAAGGTTGTTTAGATGTAGTGTTGGGGGTTATGGTTTAGGGGTGAGCTTTGCAGAGTAGGGTTAATGGGTTAATGGTTGGACTTGATGATCCCAAGGGTCTTTTCTAGACTGAATGATTCTATGATTCTATAAGAAATTAATAGGGAGAAGTATTGAGCCACAGGGAAAAAAAGGTAAACCATTTTTTTTTCAGTTTCTGTGGCCATCAGAAGTCATGGGCACATGTTTTCTCAGATGATCTTTAGGAAAAGACTTCTCTATAATGGCAGTGTATACCTTCAGTCAGTAATTAACTTTGGTCAGTGCTTATGAAATTATGTCATTTTGCCTTACAAGATTTTAATATCAGCTGACTATTGACAGATCATACCTATAATGCCACATCAGTCATGATTGCCGTAATCCTGACAAAAGTAACAAATCATATTTACCAGACAAGTTTTTTGTTGTAAGCCGTTGAAAAGATAAAGCATGAAGTTGTTTTCCATGAAACATCATGGCTTTACATGATAGATTATCTACGTTGCATAGCCATGGAGCTGAAACATTAGAAGACAAATTTTGAAAAAGTAGTTGAAATACATTTACAGTCACACTTGCAAATCTTAAAAGTCTTTTCCAACCCAAACAATTCTATAATTCTATGATTAGTTTTGCCTTTTTTTTTTTTCGGGGTGGGGGGCAGGGGGAGGTGAGAGTGGATTGAAGCTGAAGCTGTTGATTTCTACTCCTAAACATGTAGCCTAGATACATGACAAGGCTACTTTCTGAGCTTTTACTAAGACAAATGTAGTGGGATTTACTGTGGCAGATTCTGAATGGGAAAAGTTGAGATAAGTCTACAAATTCATCAATATTTGTATTTTTCTGTTTTCAAAGTTGTATGAAAAGATGAGTTTTCCCACCTACACAGGCCTCCACATTTATGATCAATAGAAATTGGTTAGTTTTCTCCAGCACAGGCAGCCAGACCAAGCACTCTCATTACCCCAAAACCAGACTTACACTTTTGGGTCTCTCCCGCTCTTTCTCAGTCTCACTTCCATACACTCACTTTATCAACTGGCTATTATTGGAGGTCTTGCTGTTGTAGGAGATATGACACATAATAAGAAAGCATCACAAGGTATTTCTTCATAGAAAATCCTGCTCTTTTTGCCTCCCTTACCACTGGCCAGAGACTGCTCTCCTGAGGCTGGTCCTCTAAAAGGAGAGAAGAGGAATTGTTGTAGGAAAAACCTGTATTGTTTAGTTTGTATTTGTTTTGTCATCAACATCTTTGTTCAACATTTATCTGATATTTTTAGAGGATTCCAGTCTTCAGCTCACAATTTTCTGTAAGTGCACTGATAAGTAATATTAACTCAAATGACCTCTTTGGGCAGGGAATTCAGCAACAGATTTACGCTGACACAGCTCAGGAGCCATCTCAAGTGATTATAGACTTTTTTTCATTTTCAATACATTTTCAAAATCAATTTAAATCACTTTATAGCTCTTTGTCATTATTTCAGGCCTAACGTAACTTAGTTCAATAAAATCCTTGCAGTAGGAACTACAATATGTTGACATTCATAAGTATTGTTGCAAACATACAATGAACACCCATTTATCATAGTGAAGTAGTAAAAAAAGTATAATTTGAAGCAGAATGAGTTGTAATAACTTCTGAATATGTTCTATATTTTTACACTCCGTGTAGTCCATGTTTTCCAATTTACATTTGCTGTCCTGGAACTGGAATTTATTAAGGTAAATCAAGAGCAAGATGTGGATTCGTATTTCAGATTTCTGTGCCATTCTCCCATGTGAAATCAGAATATAAGTGTATCATTGAGACTGATTATTCCCACCACTGCTTTCTGCAGTTCCACTGATTTCCCAACCAGCTGAGAAAATATTTTGGTGTGAAACATCTGGCTAAGGAATGCTGGGAGCTCTGAAATGCCTGGTGCATCCTCTGAAGTAGACAGCTTTGAAGCAAAGTAACAGAGTTTTAAACAATTCCAATAGAGTGAAAAAATATTTAACAGAGACTCACCAGAGAATATCCAAGATCCTGTATCTGTTGTCATAGACTTCTCTGAGTATGCTGCCCTGGCACATGTGCATGTAACTGAGACTGTGAAGATACGGTGTAAAACTTCAACCTCAGCAGAAAAGCTGTGATAAGATCCACAGTGGAGCAAAGAAGAAATTCTAAAATTAGAAGGAAATGGAAAATGGAAAATGAAAAAACGAAGAAAAATTATTTTGTCCAGCTTTCAGTTTTTCTGTCATGAATGTTTCTCAGAGGTGAGAGCTACCCAAATCTACTGCAGTAACCCTGAACAGAATAGAAAATTGTTGGGAAAGCAGAAAATAATGACCTCTTTACCACCTTTGTGCTTAAGTAAAAAAATAAATAAGTGAAAACAGAAAATAAGTAATTGAAGTTAAGAATAAGTTCAGTATTTATTTCATTCATTATAGTCTAGGGTCATAGGTTGGGGCAGAATCATAGAATCATAGAATGGCCAAGGC
>NW_009699560.1:0-37488 GCF_000703405.1 Apaloderma vittatum
CGTTCCAATTTTAGTATATGTGCTGCCGAAGTGAGAAAGGTGAGCCATGGATATTGTCTGCCTGGACTTCAGTAAGTCCGATCTATACGCTGTGAGAAATTAATAAATGTTTGTGTATGGACCTTGAGACTTGTCTCACCGTTGTCCACTCCATTGGGAAATTATGAATCTAAGTCACTTGTTCCCCATTCCTGGGTGGGATGTGATGGAAAATTAAGGGACTAGAGTATCTGATACATGAGGAAAGCCTGAGAGAGACAAGACTGTTTAGCCTAGAGAAGAGAAGGCTCAGGGGATGTTATCAATGTGTATCAAGGTCAAAAATCTTGAGGTGGTTGTGGGTAACCAGCTCTAGGTGTCTCAACTTGTGCAGGGGTTTGGTCTGGTCCCTTTCAACCTCAATCATTCTGCGATTCTGTCTTGCTAATGTCAAGATAAGAGACTGTTCCAAGATATGAGATTGTCCAAAGATCCAGTCATACTATTATAGAAAACATTCAGGATAGTTAGGCCAAATTTGCTTTTGCATACCTATGCTGAAGGTGGCCCTCAATCACCTTCTACTCTTCTGTGTTCCCAGAAATGCCCTCTAATAGGACCTGCGCAATAATTTTCTGAGATTTACATGTGACAGACAAGCCTGTAGTTCCTTGAACTGCCCTTTTCTGAGGACAAGAGACCTTTCACCTTCCTCCAGCTATTAGAGGCTTCTAGTCCACTATTTTGTGGTCTCCACTCTACTATTTCATGGTGTCTCCAGCCAAGACTGCCATTATCACAACTCAAATCACTTGGTCTTAATTAGCAAACAGGCAGCTTTCCATCTACATTCACTCAATATAAATCAAGAAAGACCAAGAACTAACAGCAGGGAATTTAATCCCCACTTGTAGAGAAATTCAGAGGCTAAAGTCAGCCTAGTAATGGAGAAGGTAGCTAAGGTATGACAGAGATCTGGGTTTGTTTGGCACAAAAATTGGGATTTGTCTCATGGTTGGAAGTGACAATGTGTTGGGTCTTTACTGCACATGTGCAAACTGGAGCTTGTAAGAGCGGCCACCGAACATTAGACAGGAGAGAGAAGAGGTTCTTGAGCCAAAAGAGGCACCTCGCTGTGGGCTGGTTAGTCATTACTGTAGCTAAACCTCATACTTTTCTCCTGCATTTCCAACTATTTCTCACATGGACCTGCTCTGTTGGCCCCTGATTTTTTTTTTTATTTTACCTGTCTAAGAACACAAGGTGTCTCTCTCAAGCTGAAAAGCTCTTAGATATCAAACATCCTTAGTAACACATAATTTTAAAACCCACACAGATTTTAAAGCAACGAGGATGACTGCCAAGATGCAAAACAGGGACAGAAAAAATCACACATCCCTTTCTATTGTATCAGCTGTCAGAAACCTGTGGCACACTTCCAGCTCTGGCCTTGCCAGTGATTCTGGTCAGTGACTTTCCATAAGTATGTCCTTTGTGGGTGGCTTTTCCAAGCCTATGCTCCTGTGCATATTTTGCTCAAATAAGGATAAACACACACACTGCCTTCCCACTGGAGGCCGTACCATCAAACTGTCTCTAGTCTCATCAGCTGTGGGTTACACAGGCTGAAGTGGCTGTATCTGCTACTTTTATGTGGAATTTATTTTTACTAAAACCACTGTATGGAGGTACAGGGCATAGCATGAGGACATGGACAAGGTGGGCTGCATCATGCTGGTTTCTGGGAAATAGAGTGAACTTCTTGAGCGCGGTGCTGGCAACAAGGACTAACACCGAGGTCGCGGGTTCGATTCCCCCTCGGTTCCCATGTGTTGCCAGGTCTAGTCGAGAGGCAGCGTCCCTGCCCAAAACAGGGAGGTTGGACTAGATGATCTCTAAGGTCCCTTCCAGCCTAGACCATTCTATGATTCCATGATTCATGTACTGTCCCAATAGCAGGAGGTGAAGGGTGCTCCTGGCATCACTCCCATGCACTTAATTTCTACATCAGCTGGGACACACACAGGCTCTCTGCGAAGCGCATCAAACACTGGAAGATTTAACCTCAAGTATGACTCCAGGAACACAGTACTTAAACATCTAGGCAGGTCAGGACTGGCATGAAGTAATGACCAGAAAGCCTGTGTGCATGCACAAGAAGGGCAAGCCACCTTGGAAATTCAGGCCCCAAATCCTAGCAATGCAGATTTTCTCTCATCTCCTGAAAAATCACAAACAACAAAAGTCACAAACAACAAAAATCACAAACAACAATAGTGCCCACTACTTTTAGGTGATTACAATGTCAAAGACCAGCAACAGTGATTCAGACTTGCTCACAGGTTTGAGCTGTTAGGAATGACCACATTTTTGGTGCTCAGCCACCCTAGGAAGCTTCTGCATTTCTGCAATGCTCTTCCTTAGGCTCCAGTTGTGACCCCTGTGGGTCAAAATTGCACTTAGAGGACACTCTGATCTCCCACAGCGTTTAAGCTCATTAGTTTAAGTCAGAAAGGGAGCTGGGGGGCAGTAATGTATGCTGTTTGGATAAATAACATTTTGTCTTAACATGATATTACAGGAACTGGCTTTTTTGAGAACTTTGATGCAGCTGAAGTGCAGTGGTGACACTGTAAATATAAGACTGAGTAGCTAACTGACCTGTTTCTCACCAAACCACAAGAATATGTGGGAGAAATGACAGAAAGCTGAGAGCAAACTCAGCACTTTAGAGAAAAGCTTTAAAAAGCTTTGAATTCCTTCTTTCCTGAAGTCATCAAAGTTCACTGAAATTTCTCACAGACTCTCCACAGCATCTCTGGGTAACCTGGATTAACAGAGATGTGTCTCCAGCTCTGCTGCTCGGTAGAGAAAATGGCAGCACAGCACTGCAGGCTTTTGTGAGTTGTTCTTCACTGGAAAAACCTATAAGGCTTCTTCACATCTATTAAAACTGGTTATACATTAAAATAGTGCAAACGTGTAATCAAATTTTCAAGGCTGATTCTGTGTCAGTTCTCTCTCTTTTTTTCTTCTTCCAAATTGAAACCTATATGATTGCACATTTTTAAATTCAATATACCTCTTCCTTTAGCATTGTTCCATGTGATGAGATTCAAAGACATTAGTGCAGTATGCCAATGTTTATTCTTACTAATACAGAAATAATCTAAACAATGTACATCGGTGGCACAACTGCTAATATCTATTGCACTATTTGCATACAGACTCATTTTATCCATTATGGTGAGGCCTCTAGCCTTTTTCAGCTGGAGGGACGATAAACTTTCAAGTAGTACCAGTTTCCTGAGAACAAAAAGAATGGCAACATAAGAATTTAACCCCAACTGTATGGGAAGATACTTTGAAGTTTAACGTGAAAAGAAATTTTAGAGAAGGTATCATTAATAGTTAGAATTACTAGGGAACTATGTCTCTGCTGTAAAACTTCACAGAGTTTCTTAACAATCTGTGAGGAAGGAAAACATCCACTGTTCCTTACTAAGGCTTTAAAAATTAATTATTCTAAGATGATTGAAAGATACCAGTTAATTTCAGGCCTCCACCAGAAAGACTTTACTGGTTCTCTACATATAAAGATAAGGCTTCTGCTGTAGCAGTGTAGACACTCACAGAGAATGTTTGTTAGATGCATTGATTTATTGAGATCTCTGCAAGAGGATAAGACTCACCAGGGAAATTGAATCTCTCAGACAAGGTGATCAGCTGCTCTCTGGTTGGTGATGGGGGTCTGGAAGGGTCATTGAAGCACCACCTTCAGCTGGATCAGATGAGACACCCCAAACTGTAGTCATGGGAATTTTTTTTTATTCATCTGGTCTATGGTCCTACATGATCACACTCACACAAGGAAGGTCCATTGCTACTGATTTTCTTCAACTATGTAAAAGTTTTTCCTATCTTAATTATGTACAAAAGACTTTCTTTTGTGACTATTCCTGCATCTGCAGAAAGCTTCCACTGACCATATAGCTGCCCGTTTATGTGCACTTTGGTCCATCCTACTGTGGGAATGGCTTCAGGGAGTCTCTGGGAAGGCCAGAGTCTCCACCCGGGACTTTACTCAGCACACTCAGGCAGAGCAGCCATGCCTATCAGTTGGTCGATGTGCAGTAGTAGCTGCGCAGAGGGAATTTGCAAGGAGGTTCAAGCACTCCTCTCCCTGAGAGCAGCTGTCAAAATTGGTCAAATGCTTCTCAGTGAAGCCAGGAGCAGTTCAGTTGAGCACTTTGTTGCACATCAGTCCATTGAACCAAACCAGTCCCATGCCTCACCTATGCAGAGAATGGCTGGGGAGTTCCTGGACCCCCACAGGGAGTGAGTGACTAAGTGCACTGGGAGGACATGCAGACAAATCCCTGCCATCACAGTTAAAACTACAGAGCATGCTCTAATTTCTCTTTTTTAATCAAGTTTGAAGGTTAAAACCTTCAACTCTTGCCACAGTTGATATATTTGGTAACCAGAACTTCAAAGGAAGGACTGAGATCCGTATCTCAGTCTTTTGTCAGACACAATCTACCAAATTACTGTAGGTCCAGCACAGATTTCACATTTCAGTATTACAATGCTATTCAGCCCCCTCAGGATCCTTTGATGTCTCAGGTTCTCCAGGTTTTTTTAATTTTCTTTTCATGAGAAAATGCAGAAATGATGTAACCCCACCATGAGCCTATTGCTACTGGTCAGAGAATATATACTTATTTGTGCTGATGCAAAGGGAAATCAAATAAATATCTCACAATGTAAAAATGCCAATTATTTCCCTGTATAGTAAATGCCTACTTCTTCCCCTTCCACTTTCATTTGCCTTGTTTTTTTTTTTCTAGAGCTCATGCATAACTTCATACCTGCATAATTTCTGAAGAACTAGAATTTTGCTTATCAGTTTAAACAATAAAGACACACCACTCAAAGAAATATGGAGACGGCCATTTCACGGCCTGAACTGAAGTCTGCTTATGCCAGCAGAGATTTCCTTGTTGCAGCCTGCTAAGAAGCCTTGTACTCTTAATCATAATGTTAAAAGACTCACAAAGCAAAAATCAAGTGTATAAAACCCCACAAGAGATAAGAGGAAGAGTACAAAGAATTTAATTCACTTGAGAAGTACAAAAACTGGAAGACATCCTGTGGTGAACACCAGGCAGTCTGAAGCAAAGGACTCTTCTCAGAAGTCCTTCAAATATAAGTGTGGTGTCTGTGTTCTCTAGCCAAGTCTGTGTACTGTACTGAGTTGGTGCCCAGTCAGACACAGCACAGGTTACATGAAAACCTTCCTGACTGGATCCTAGCAAGACACCTGGGAGCAGTCTTTCGGGAAGGCAGTCAACACTCAGACATGGAAGAGAAGCTTTCCCCTGGTCTCATGCCACTGGTAAGCAAGTCCTGGTGTACACTTAGTGATGCTGTTAGGAAATAGGTGGTTCTCAGGCTGAAGTTCAGAAGGAGACAGATCACTCACTCACAGGGAATGAACAAGGCAGCCCTGCAGTCTCTCCAAAGATTTAATATTACATAAAGAGTGAGATATGTGCTGTTACCTTCACTTTATCAGAAAGAAGGGTTGCGCTGCTAGAAATGTGCTTTGCCCCTGAGTGAATATAGGGTGCGTGTGTCCATCTTAGCTCTGAAAAATGATACTGCTGTCGGTAATAGGGGAGGAGGAGCCTGAAACAGGAAAGTAGTACTAGGAAGCAGGGAAAAAACGACACTCTGAAAAGCAGCTGTGCTCCCAGAGATCAGCTAACGTGACATTTGTCTAACAGCTTGCTGATATTATTGATTGTGTGCAAGATCATACTCAGTTTCCAGGTGAGTATGTTTGGTGCAATTCTGTTTCTCCAAGGACTCGTGCCATCTCAAAGAACTGAGTTTACTATCCTAGATTCAGGGCTATTGCCAAAGGGTGTTAAACATCTGAGCAGCTTTGGACAGAAAAGTGCACTCTTTGTGATGCTCTCCTGTCTATCAATCTTGTAAAGCTGTCTAGACTGTCCCAGGAGAGGGGGTGGAAGTGTAAATCAGATATATGTGTAAATCTAGAAGTGTAAATCAGATTCTATAAGCATACCTATGCAACGTGGTATAGGATAAAAATAAGTCAACTTTACCAAGACAAAATCCAAAGGACCCTCTTGAAGCCCTGGTAAGAAATTAATCTTTTCTTCTTTGGAATTTAATAAATGGCTGAAATCTTCTAGGAAATGTATTCATCAGTTCTATAGCTTTGATACAGTACAGATAATACCATGCTGAAATAGGACCACAGCATAATGCTAGCAGCAAAGCACACCGCATGAAGATAGGTCACACCACTGTAAAATAATTTAAGTGAGAAGTACTGGCTGATACCATGGAGGTAATTATGTTAATTATCTGTGACCCCATGGTGGCAGCGAATGTGCACTGCAACAGCTGCATCTCACCAACACCGTAGTCCCCCACATTGCTATTGTAGTCATGGCTATTTTAAGAATTACAACAAAGTAATATCTGAGGAAAGTTATTAAACCTGTTGATGTAACAAGGCAATTATTCATTATTTTAGTTTTTTTTGCAATAAAAAGCCTGAAATGACATTTCCCTACCAGGGTTTCAGGCTGTGCCTGGATTTACTCTGGTCCTGTGGGAAAGGACAATTAAACATTCCAGTTTAACACCTGAGATCTGAGTGCAGCTCCCCATGGGTTCCCCATGCTCATACCACAGGCTGGCTGCATGTTTTGGTTTTTTTTCCCGACAACTCAGCATCATCTCTTTTCTTAAACTAATGCAGAAATTATCCAGTTGGGCAACAGGTTTTGGATTAGAGTGTTTATGGAGGTGCTTTGCAGAAGAACAAACCTGAGTTTTCAGAGCTTCATGTCAATGGCTTTAAATAGAGCCTGGTTTTCTTTCTGTAAGGCATTTTCTACTAGAAGAGAAATATGGTCTTGATGAAACCTCATTATACAACGATTTTTCTACTAAGTTATGAAGATCAGGCTAAGTGATATGGAATCTCCTGGGGCAAGAATCAATGAGGATGTCAAAGCCTGTGCTGTCTTTGGACTGTGTTCATGTCACCTGCTGCTGCAGCCACCCACTCAGCTCACTGCTGTGGACAACAAGGAGTAAAGGGGCAGGATAAGGGATTAAAAAGAGCTCAAATACAGTTCCCACAGCAGATAACTTCCCTGCTGGTCTACTAGTGAAGCCAGAGGGAAAAATGAGTCTGTTCCCAAGGCACTGAAACTTCTGACACCTCTTGCTATATGTTAGCAAATGGACCTTGTTTTGCTTGAGATATTTTGCCATTATGTAAGTCAGCTCTTTGGACAAGATTTCACAAAGTGCTGCATCAAACTCTCCAGATCACAGCAAAGCTTTTGGTTGCCTCTTTAGCACCTCCGGACTTGCAATACCATTTTGAAAGCAGCCAGTTGTAACTGGAATTCTGTTCTCCTTGTTTTCTCATAATATCCTGAGGTGGTTTGTGCCTCATTGTTCTATTATCCATGGTGGCTCATGATATATTACATTCAGTCCCCATGTGTCGCCTGATCTAGTTAAAAGGCATCGCTGCCCACGACAGGGAGGTTGGATTAAATGATCTCTAATGTCCCTTCCAGTCTAGGCCATTCTATGATTCTATCATTCTATGATTCTGTGATTCTATGATTCTATGATTTATTTTTCACTGACTGTTTGGACCTTATTCTCTGGTTCTTCTTTTTTTTTGCCACACCCAAGTACTTTCCCTGCACCTCTTTTTTCAGTCTCTGATTATGGCAAGAAATGAATGAAATGTTTTCACCACTGTGAAAATGAATTATGTACAGCAAAATTTCTTTGTAGCAGAAATGGTCACCAAAAGTGCAGTTATGAGCCAAGAGAAAAAAAAATAATCAGGGATTGTCTAGGTCTGATTGTGCAGTAAATAATCAAGAATTCAGCGTTGAAATAATAATGAAAGTAATGTATATATTTTAAAGTAATGTATATATTTGGTAGGAGTCGTTGCAGAAAAAATGTGAAGAAAAATCAGCTCTATCCAGTCAGGACCGTGCACAGAAAAAAAAGAAAAAAAAAAGAAAAAAAAAGAAAAAAAAGTTAAATTATGAACATAATTTTTCTTTGTGAAATGGCAAATGAAGCTGCATTAAAAAATAATGAATCTGTAGAAAAGATAAAAGCAACGGTTTCTTTTCACCAGGACGACAGACTTAGCTGTCTTTATGTCATCCTCCCCATTACTTTTCTTCAGTCTGCTATGACTCTGGAATAGTCTCACTATAGAATAGACTTTTCCACACTTACTGTCAGTACTGCTACTTGTCACCCGTGTAATCTCCTAACCTCTGCAGCAGATGGCATTAAAATAGTTCTGCAATTTTTACCCCTGGTTAACTCAATCCTTCTCTCCTTCTTTTTTCACAACTATTTTATTCTCCTAGCCTTTATATAAATATTTGTTTCTTACTGCATTTCTCCTTATAACATCATTTTCTTCTAGATCCATTTCTCCATTGACACCACACCATCTATTGAGGTGTGTGGTGAGGGAGGAGGAATTCACAAGCACACCCAAAGTGCAATCAGTGAGTCATTTCTATCATCTATTAATTTCTGAGAGAGATTCCACATTTTTCAAAATTGACTACGTCGGAGTTTAATTAAAGAATTAAGTTCCTGACTGTATGGAGAGATACTGAAAATTGAGGCACACAGATTAAAGAAGAAATGCATTTTCGTGTAAGGGGAGAAAATGAGAAAAGGTATTGCTATGATGAAGGTGAAGAAATTCTGACTGGGCAACAAGATGGGCAGGGAACTGAACTGCTGCGCTCAGAAACAACTGCACTCAGTTAACACTTTTCATATGTTAACAGTAGTGAAATCCACCACTGCATTTTGAATCCATCATTTCATTTGAGTCAAAGCTCCTTGAATCCTCTTTAATCAAACAAATGCTGTAGCATTAACCTTTTGTTGGAAAGGAAGAACAGTGGAGTGAAAAGAGGCTTTCAGGAAAATAAGTTTGGATTTATTTCGGTGTTTATTTTAAATGTCTGCTTTTGTACCCTGGAGGAGCAGCACAGCAGAGTGCTGCCTGGGAGCAGGCAAGCCATTGTGTTGCCTTTGCTCTTCCTGCAGTGATCACCCATCCTATGGGTATGTGTTGCAATGTCCTTGATGGTCCGTCCAAAACCTCAGTAGGTTTCTGGGGCCTGCGGGGCTCGAATCTCTGCCCAGCTCTCTGAGAAAGCACATATGAACTTCTTTGCAGGCTCAGCTGAAAGTTCCTGCGTACAGTATCCTGCCTGGAGACACACTGTGTGCACAGCAGGATAGGGCTTGAAAGAAAGATCAGTGTTTTATGCAAGCACGTGCTTATCCTGACTTATTCGATGGGACGAGGAGTAAGGGCTTTAAACTAAAAGAGGGTAGATTTAGACTTGATTTAAGGAAGAATTTTTTTACAGTGAGGGTGGTTGGGCACTGGTACAGGTTGCCTGGAGAAGTGGTAGAAGACTCATCCCTGGAAACATTCAAGGCCAGGTTGAATGGGGCGCTGAGCAACCTGACCTAGTTGAAGATGTCCCTGCTTACTGCAAGGGAGTTGAATCAGATGTCCTTTAAATCTTCCTTCCATCTCAAAACATTCTATGATTTCTGTTATACTTGATCTTCCCTATAATGCCCAGGAAGAAGCACTAAAATGGAAAGGTGAGGTGAAGGACCCTTCGTGAAGGACCCTTCATGAAACACCCTTCATGTAGCTTTTAGACATGCATAGGAAACCAGAGGCATCACCTGATTTAAAAAAGACAACACGACACTGTTCACGTTGCAAATACCTCCCAGGCTTGGCTGAAAGCAGCCACTTGTATTACTTTGCCCTGTTTGCCCTCACACCAGTCCTTGGCATAAGTGGCAATGCTGAAACCTTCCTGTGACCTCACAACATCTGCCACATTCCCTCACTCTCCCTTGCTGTTGTGATGCTGCTGTTTCCGGGCACTAGAGTCTCTAGAGCAGCACCGTCTGCCCATATCGACATGTTCATCATGATCAGGAAAATGCTTCAGGTGATGCAGAGTCACTTTCTCTGTTTCCAGATCACATTGTGAAACCACTACAATTCATTCACTGCTTCAATGTGACATGTGATGGCGAAAAGTGGTTGCCACAAAGATCTTCTCCATTGGCCAAGTGAAAGGGGGACAGCACTTATCCCTTCACCCTCTGTGCAGTCGTGGCTGCTAGGCTCTGTACAGGGATGGTAAGCCCTAATGCCACGATCTCTCTGGATCTGTGCCATGTTAATATTTACACATGGCGACTCACAGGTCTGACCACAGCCCACTATTCCATGTCCACCAGGAATGTCCTAGTTAGATTATGGGAAAATCTTGAGTAGATTTTTTTAACATTTTGCAGACAATTAATTTATTAATGAACTAGTTAAGCTTATATAAATTATGCTTGAGTTAAATACGCCATCCTTCTCTGACTACTATATATTTGCCTCAAGAAACTGTAATTAAGACAATATTGATTTATCACACACTTTCAGTGTCACAGATCAGTTATGCCATTGACATTTACACAAGTTGCTTTTGACCTGGAGCATGCAGCAAGTACTCACTTAACTTTTACAGTTAATCTATATTACACTTTCTGGAGGTAGTGATCCACAATTAAAATTGATTAGGTCTTGATCTTTCCTGCATGATATTCTTGTCTCTAGCTGGGGAGACATGGATTTGACGGATGGACTAGGAGTTGGCTACATTGTCGCACTCAGAGAGTTGAAGTCAACGGCTCAATGTCCAATTGGAGATTGGAGATCAGTGAATGGAATTAGTTCTGTTTAGCTCAAACCAGGAGACATCCTTTTACAAAGACTGTCAGCTGACCACAAGTTTTTAATGAAGCAGGCAAGGGTGTGGAAGGGTGTATCAGCCTGCAATTTATACAGATATTAATATGAGAGGAAGATATCGTTCTGACTCCAAATTAGGATGTCTCACTTCAGATGGTGACATTTCTATTGTTGGAGAAGCAGCAGTGTGACATTTCCCAGTGAATTGAGCATTTTAGAATGTTTCTCTGTGTTACTAGGAGAAGCTCTGATTCCATTTGTGTGAAGAATCTATTAGAGTTTGGGATATCTAGCACAAGATATCTTGCTGGTATTCTGATAGTAGAGTGCTTAGTAATGTAAATATAAAGTCAAATCAACTTCTCTAACACTCTGACATATTCAGACCTGAAAGAACTACATGGGTCAGAAACTCTAAATGCATCTGGCACTCAAGAAAGAGAGATGAGAAATGAAACCAAACACTTTGTCATAACTCATTATCCAGCTTATATCCAAGGTAAATATCTGACAGGAATAAAAAAGAAAAGAAAGAAGTATGTAATATTCAAACACGAAACTGGAAAGAAGTATTTATATGTGTATTGAAACAAGTAAATAATACTGGTAACAACTTGTGCGACCTGCTCAGGCTTGTGACAACAGATCTACTTCTTCCATGACACATCTCCAGGCTCTTGTCACTATGGAGGGACTGTCTAAGGGTTATGAAACTCAGAGCTGGGCAGCCACATGCTGCCAATCACAGGACTTTGTGACAGGGATTTGAAGGTTGCCAATAACGTAATCAAAAGTCTTTTCGGCTGACAAGGATTGCGCTCGGCTTCCTGTACTGCTGCAAGAGTTTCTCAATACCATCATTTCCATGTGCAGAACAATAAACTCTGACATCTCCAGACAGACAACTGAAATAAAAGCAGCATTTATTGTTTCACTGCCACTGTAGGACAAGCAGTCTCTCTGGATCTGTGCACTGTAGGATTTTATTGATTTTCTGAAAGCAATTACAATAAAGCATGTTCTACAAGTAATAACAGCCAGAGCAAGAGACTACTGTTATCAGAAATAGCTGAGATGGGAGGAAAAAATACAAATTATATAATATTATTTCTATTTCCATGGACTTAAAGAGACATTTTCAGGATCAAATGATATGGATCAATTTACAGTTCTGTTACTTGTTCGTACAAGTACTCAGATAATTACACTACCATGTTAGCTGTATTATTCAAGATTCTTTTAATATTTCTCTGGATCATATGCAAAGCTTTATTTTATCAATTGCAAATGCACTCCAGTATAAGTCATGTTACAGACTGATAAACAGAAGACTTCTCATCCTAGTCTGGTTAGTGAGATTTCCCTTCAAATAGCATGATGTTTTTGCTTAGGAAATCAATGATAGTTTCATTCAGTTGCCTGAATATCATATCATTTTATGGCATCTAAGAGATTGACATGGCATTAGTAAACACGGCCCGGGATCTACGGAAGTGCTTTGGCCACTTAGGAGATAGAGGCCAAGCAAGGTGAACTGGGGCATCTCAAATGCAGAAGATGTCTATGTTTAGGGAGCTGAACTAAGATGCCTTGCACAAATATTGATATTTAACTCTCTCACATTTTTAAGAAAAGTCAGGAGTGTAGGCAACAGCTGCAGGTTCTTTGGCTGTTTATTCTAGCACCACACAAAATGAGAAAGATACAGAGAATCACAACCCGGATCTGTTGAGAGATACACTAGATGGCAACTCAGCCTTTTGTATCTCTTGGTTATATTCTTGGGCTGCATCACTGTCTGCATCCTTAGTCTAACAGAGTGGCATGCAATCTGAGCACTTTGAATATTTTTGATGGTGCTATACTCTCTACTGAAAGACATACTATTGCAACAGGTACACTTAAAATGTTCTATATATATGCACTTTAAAAGATGCATGGTCCACTGGAAAAGAAACAGGTTAATTAAATAATTATATTTCCCTTAGGATTTATCTTGCTGTCAGTCATGGGAATACACTAATTTCCTGAATATAAAGAATCAGAATTATACACACTATTCCAGACATGATCCCAAGAGTATCTTATGGAACAACATTGACATTTCCTTGTGTCTATCAGAAACATCTCTCCTGTGGTTGCATTTGATTTTTTCATACGACATTAGCGGCTATAGTCATACACTTCTCAGTCAGTACCCTTCTATCTCTTTTTCTTCTTCTGTCATTTCTAAATTATGAGCTTTCAGTTATTACAAGAAAACATGGAATTAATCCTGGCACACATTACTTATCCTTTCATCCTGCTTCTTTTTTATGTGGTCTGAAGACCACTCTGTTCTTCCTTTATTTCATTTGGTTCTTGCTATGTTGATAACAACTCCCAGTTTTGTGTCATCAACAGATATAATCTCCTCTGTACCAAGGTCTCTAATGAAAATATTGAATCAAAGCAGTCCTCAACTGTAGTTTCTATTCCACTTAGCCTGTGCACCTCACACATGCCTGTATCTTAAGAGGCTAGTAAAAGGGAACTAAAGTATTTGATATGCTTAGACATACAGAGTAGGGAGAATAATTTGTGTGTGTAGACCTACAGGAATAGCTCATTTATTCAGCACTATTATCTAATTTTCTCTGCCTCTGTACTGAAATCAAGGAAGGATATTACATATAAGAAAATGTGAACAATATTTTTTGCTTAAAGCTCTTAGGAACAATTTCTTGTCCATATTCCTGCAATGCCTGTGCTCCAGGCATTCAGGTAGAGTGAACACACAATAGTGTTTTCCCCGTCAAGGTGATGAAAGGACCACAAGTCTTTCTTGTAACACTGATCTTGGCACATCGTTGGGCCTTTTATTTCCTTCGTCCACATGTTCTTTTTTTTTCATAGGAATAGGGAAAGTTCTGTAAAAGATCACATGAAACTTGTTTGTGCTGAAACGTTTTAGCAGAAATCTGCCTTTTTAATTTATCCCCCAATGAAGAATCACCAAATGGCCTTTCCTGCTCCAGCCAATATCCTTTTCAGTCCAAAATCCTTACCTTGTATGCTTCCTCCCAGGAGACAGCTGTCCTGGTTTGAGCTAAACAGAACCCATTCTGTCCAGTGATTTTACTTTTCAGCCCAGTCTTCTCTGAGAGACTGCACTTTCTGAAGTTAATAGCATGTTTTTGCAGACAGTGCCTGCTACTGGAAGTGATAACGCCTGATGGTTATGTAGAGTTACTACCAAGGACTGGTGAGCACAGAGTCTCTTTCTTATACTTACTCCAATAGTAACCAAGGTCACTGCTGAAACCTTGTGTGTCACATTGGGGTTGCCAGGAAGTAAAAGTGTTGCATGGAAGTAAAAATATCACACCTCTGGGGAGGAACTGTAGCGGACTGATTGGTGGATTTTGCCTCAAACATTTCTTGTCATTTTTACAACACCCCAGCACCAGTTTCTGGCCCTATGTGGCAAACTGATGGAATGTTGTAGAGGGGCGATCTGATAAGGCTATAAATGCCTCAAACAGCCCTGGTGCTGAATATGTGTAGGGATTAGGATGGCCTTGTCTCTAGCATATCTTTCAAGGAGATAGCGCAATCGCACATGTTAATGAGAATTACTGGAAACAATGAAGTTCCTTGATCCCCTGCCTGACATTCTGCACGTAAAAACGTGTGTATAAATGTGGGACAGTTGAAGCAAAAGTTGAAGCAAGAGACAGAAGAAAGCAGACTGAAGAAGCATGTAGACTGAGATGAAGACACCAAGAAGAAAAGTGCAGGAGAAGAAGAAAAGATGACAACATCCTTGTACGCTTGCTGGCTGTCTGTGATCTCTGTCTCTGTCTCTGTCTCTCTCCCTCCTCCCCCCCTCCTCTCTCTTCTTCTCCCCCCCCCTTTCCTTTCTCCTCTCTCACTAAGTAATACAAGGCCTATCATACCGCTTGCTTAGTTTATACTTAGTTTCTGTCTTGTAATCAGAAGTATAATGCTGCCTATTAGAAGTTAAGTAATTTTTTCTTGTTATCATTAAGGAACATGCAGCTTGCTGCGGTTTATTGCATACCTAGTCTTATCCTGGTTATCATTAAGTCATAGTTTATTATCTGCCCTAATGTGTCCTGTAACTACAATCGATTGTCGTGAGTCCGATCTATACGTTGTGACAAATTAATAAATATTTGTGTTTGGGCCTTGAGACTTGTCTCACCGTTGTCCACGCTGTTGGTGTATTACTAATCTAAAAGTCACTTGTCCCTCTCTCCTGGGTGGGATGTGACAGGACAAGTGACCCAAATCTGACCAATGAAGTATTCCATTCCGTGTATATCATATTCAGTATAAAGCTGAAGGATCACAGGTATTATGCCTTGTTCTTCAATGGCCAGCATCTGAGCAGGACTCCATCCATTCTTTTGCCTTTGATCCACATCCTGAGTTCCTGAATCCAGCTCCTGTATTTGGTTCCCCTCTGCCGCTGAGCCTGGGGCTTCCCCAGCACTTGTCTGTTCTGCATCATCAGTGCTGATTGCTGTTGGAGGGGAAGCTGGGTTTGATATCAGTTTTGTATATATATTTGTATATATTTATTATTATTTTCATTATTTCCTTATCAGTATTATTATTGTTTCATTAAAGCTGTTTAAGTTTTCTTTTCCAGTCCGTAATTCCCTCTTCCTTATTCCCTTTCTCTTCCCTTTTGGGAAGGAAGAAGAATTAGAGAACATCTGCCAGGTTTAGTGGCCGGTCCAGCCCTAACCCCTGACAGCATCCCACCTTTCTTCCCCCAGACCAACTCTGATGTCCAGCTTGTGTATTAACAGTAAGTGTCCAGTGCAGGACACGGTTGCTTCCTGATGCAGGTATGACTTTCAGATCCTCTTTCTCCCTTCCCTCAGCTGGCAGATCATCCCCAACTCTCTTTTTCCAGTGTCTCCCGTGTAAGAATATAAAACCCCACATTTTCTTGAAAGGTCCATCTACCCAACAATTATGTCTGTAAGAATATCCATAGGGAATGCTGCACAAGGGAGAGAATAAAAAAGTATTATGAGACCTCTGGCTGGTACACTCTCCCAGACTCCTGCAACAGAGGATTACTGGCTTCCTGGGCTGACAATAGCACAGAGTGCAACGTGTTTAAAGTCCACTAATGAATCTACCCTCCGTCAGCTTTTCTAATTGCTTCTATTTTAGTCTCTGAAATGTTCTGTTGGCACTCAGAGCCGCAATTTGATTAAACATTCTATGAAAAAAAAGTACTTTCTGTTGCATTACTTGTTTTTAATCCACTGCCTGCAATCTCATTATATGCCCTCCAAATCTGGCATTGTAAGAAACACAGAACAATAATTTTCTATCCCCTTTCACCATAGTATTCACACATCTTTATCATAGTCATGTCTTTTCAAACCTCGGCAATTCTTGCCTATTTAGTTTCTGGAAGATATGCAACAGCTTTCATAACTTTTGTTGTCCTTTCCTGTATTTTTTTTTTTTTATTCCTATTGTATCTTCCTGTTCTGGAATTATGTGGGCTGCATATAGTCATCAAGCTGAAGACATTCCTTACATTCATACGGGCATATAAATGAGCTTTATTCGACAAAGTGAAATCTCAAAATGCAGTATTACATTAATAGAAGTTTAACTCTTCCAGGTAAAAAGACTCTGAGAATTGTTGTTACTGTAATTTCCTGATTGATACACAGTATTCCCAAATCTATTGTGGACCAGAATTGACTCCCACATACTGAGTTACTCAAATTCCCATCCAAGCATTCCAGAATAATTTTCTAGGATAATTTTGAAGATAGTAATAGGCAAATTATCAGTTTCTCTCTTGGAAAAAGACAGAACGCTTAAAGCAAGCAAAGGCAAAAATCCCTGAAATTTTAGGATAGGTTAGACCTTCCTTAGCTTTAGCTTTTGGTACATAAAAGCCAAGCACATTCGGTACTGAAATGTCAGAATCAAACTCCCCTGCCAACATTTTGAATTAATTGAAATTCTATTTTCTCCCAGTAACACATTCAACAGAAAAATATTACAACCAATTCTAGTTAATGGTCTTCTGTAAAAAATAGCAGAGCGGGATGAGTCATGCTCTCAGTTGGGGATAGAGAAAAGATGAAGAAGGAATGAAAAAATGGGCAAAATGAGCAGTATTTGTAAGGTTGACGACGTTACAGCATGTCAGCTTCCTTTGCTCTTGCATTGGTAGCAATGAGCTAGTGTGGATATTTGACTGCAATGTCACCCATTTTCTAACTCTGTTGTCTGGGACTGAAATCTGGTTCTGCTCTGTTGTTCTAGAGAACCAAGAGCTGAACAATCACTTGAAGAAATAAGCCTTTACAGTATCACCCAAACCAGACATTTTCTTTCCAACAATCTGTTAAATTTCTTAAATAGCTCTGCCTTTAAATTCCAAGGGTTCAATTAAGAACAAAGGCTTTAGTAAGGTTTTTGCATAACAACGTCCACAAAAACTAAAGCTTTGTGTAGATCAAGGGATATGTACAATCTATATTTAAGGATCTCGCATTTTGTTGTAACATATTTTTGTAGTGCATTGTTTAATGATACATTCGGATTTGTAGTATAAGGGCAGGTTTGAGAGCTAGGAGTGAAAGAAGGTTCTTTCCACAAATATCTTCATTGAACTTTTTGGACTGTTTCCTCTTAATTGGGTTTTAGTATATTTAAACTCTGCACTTCGTATGTGAGCTGTCAATAGAAAAAAGCAAAATTTCAATAATTCATCATGACTTCTAATAGACTTTTACATGATTTATTGATGCAAATATACTGTAAATAACTGGTTGGACATTAAAGGGCAAATGAAATGTGTTTTCTTCAACAGACAATTTGGAAATGAACAGTATAAATAGAACACAGTCATCACCACTTTATTTTATATCATTCCAATAAACTGTCAATTTCTTCTCATATACAAATTCAACTTTTTTGTAATCTTGAATATCTAGAAACCTTGCATAATGAAACATGGTATTTACACTGTGTACGCCTCACAAATAAAAAGCATACAAAATTATGAAAATGTAACATTATATGAAAATCAAGGAAGATATAGTAGATGTTCTGATTAGCTATAAATGCTTACATATTTGTACATATATTTCTAATCTGAAATTGCTAGATGATATATCTGATGATTTTGAACAGGAATACTGGTTCTGATGCCTGCACTACTGGAGAGGAAGCAATATTTCCAGACCTAATGAGCCACTTAAGAAACATTTATGAAACTGCATAGGATGAAACGCAGTCATTTTAGAAAACAAAAATAAAATATTTGACATTGTAAAACATAAGCAATTTAATCCATGCCATACAGGAACACTGTATAATAAACCAATACTGTAAGATGGCATTGTAAATAAACCGTAACAGAGCTATAACATTTTAAAAATAAGAAATTCACATGGCATTTGTATCATAAAATAGCAGCTGTACAATACTATTTACATTGCAAACCGAAGAGATAGTAACCCCATGAAACCGCAGCAAACAAATTGTTCAAAACATTGATCACAGACCTGATTCATAAAATATGGAGGAATGTGTGTAGAATGTACGGGAAAATAAGTCCTTAGATATCTGAAATGCTGCATTAGATACTGGGTGTGCAACTCCCATCTACAACCACTCAATGAGGTATGGCTGCAGTCCCACCACCCTTGCTCACAATGCTTGCAGAAGGTCTGGCCAACGCACACTTTGTGAGAGGCCCCCGTGTCCTTTAAGTTATCCGTTCGCCTAAGCACACGCAGGACTGCAGCCTAATGTCCCATGTAACTACACTTTAAATCCAAACGCAGGTCAGGGGAAAGTGCTGTCTGGTTCCTAAATGGAATGTATCACACACATTGACGTGCCGGACTATGGTTCTGTTCACAGACTGAGTGCTACCCAGCAAATAAAACATTTGCGGAATCAGACCACTGAGGGTTTTGTACAGCAAGGAGTTTTGGATAAGGTTTTAATGCTCTTTGTGGACTTTTAGCCCAAACAAGGACTCCTTTTAGATATAATAGGAGTCATATGGTTTTGCTTTGAAAGGATTATCAGGAGGTAGGAACCCTGAAATTGTTCAGAACACTGGGTTTCTGGCATGGCAGTACTGATCAAGGTTTTGACTGTGCTTCAACAATCTGCTTTACTTGTGAAGCCTTAGGACTGCCTTAGGTCAGTCCTGATTCACAGTAACATTCAAAGTTCCTACCACAAAACCTTGCTGGAAAGTGAACCCTACTTGCCAAGTCCCAAGTGGATATTTGGGTATTGATCATTTCAGCAACGAATTTTTAAAGAATGGTTATTAAATAGGACAGTCACCTCCTGCCCCATGGCAGTATTACAGCTACTCAGTGCAAAATTTACCCATGGAAACTCAGATAGAACTCCTGTGAGAGGGATGATCAGTGTTGACCATTGTACTTAGATGGTGTCAGCTCCCCAAATGGTGATGGTAAAGGAGGCTTAAGAGAACATGAAGTTTGATAAATAAGCTCTACCTCACCGTTCCCCTCATTTCTTCCTTTTTTTAAACTTTTTTCCTTCTTATTGTTCCAGATAGATTTTCATGACACAAGAGACAGTAGGTGGTTCCAATCAGGTACCTGCCAACATCTGAAATTCCAAATGCTGCAACTTCCTTGTTTTTCCTCAGGATTTGCCCAACTGTAATGCATGACCACGTGTCTGCACTAGCTGAGCAATGTGCCAACACGTGCTGTGCCTACACACATCAATTCTACAGCAGATGAGGCCACTGCACTTGCAAAGCTGGTCTGCCCCTAGCCATAAACCCAACATATCCATACAAAACTCTTCTCACCTGAGATACAGAATTGTTCTGTTCATGTTTAGTGTGGCTTCTTATCCAGGACTTCCAGACATCAGGCAGTCCAACTGAAGCTACTGACATAGTTGAAGAGATGTCAAAAAAATCCAGACAAACAGACCAAAAATAAAGCTATCACAGAAGAGATAAACCAGCTACTCTTTCATGGGAAAGCAACTCTGCAACATATTACCAGATGCAGTCTTCGCATAGGAGAACATGGAAAATGCAAAAACACAGAATTAAACTACTTTTTTTTGCCTTTTTAAATGATGGAGAACAATAAATTACAGTCTGGATAGTATCTTGAGCACCTGGCAGTGTAACTGAACTGGTCCATTTCATATCATGTTATTGCAGTGCTTAGAAACCCAAGCTCTGTCAACGACTTCCAGTGAATTAGCTACATTTGTGACAACGAAAGTCAGTCTGGATGGAACTGTCAGCTGGATTGAATTTACTAAGTAATAGTAAGTAATAATTCTGACAAAGTTACCAGGTTATTTTGTTTAAAATTGAAGCTGTATTGACTGCAAATGAGAGAATGTGAGGGGAGGAATAAATATTTTATGAGCAACTGTTATGTGTATCAGTAGAGTTTAACGAGGAAAAGAAAAAGGACTATTGCATCACTTTCGTAACCAACTACACACATTTCTTGTGTGTAAAATTTCTGGATTTGTCTTAATATTCTGTTTCTTTGATCACCTCTTCAGTGACTTAGCTCTGAAATAGAGGTATCATGGTCATAATCAGGAACAAAATGTTCTTCAGTGAAGTTTCTCTGGAGAAACATTTTTTTCTGGATATTGTGTTGCTAATATGACAGAAAAGAATTAATCGTCACAAACTGGAAAACAGGAGATTCAGGTTAAGCAAGGAAACACTTCTTTACCGTAAAGGTAATGGAGCACTGGCACAGGCTGTCCAGAGAAGTTGTGGAGTCTCCATCTCTGGAGACATTCAAAACCCACCTGGACACGCTCCTGTGTGACCTACTGTAGGTGATCCTGCTCTGGCAGGGGGGTTGGACTAGATGGTCTTCAGGGGTCCCTTCCAATCCCTGACATTCTGTGATTCTGTGAGTTACCTACCAGAGGACTAGGTTAAACTGAGGGAGAACCTTCTTGAAGGAAATCTGTGTGATTTTTTTTTCATAATTTAGATAATTTCTCCATTACAGTAAACTGTCAGATAAAATGGTAAGCAGAAACTGGAACAATCTTTGATGAAGCCTGATGCCAGTGTCCATGGCAAAGGCTTTGTCACAATGATTCAAGAAACTTTGCAAAACTGAGTAAGCAATGTAATATCTAAAGAACTTAGATGAGCTTCAAAGGGTTTATCGTTGTTTTGCTGATCTCTAATAGCTCATAAATGAGATTTTGAATCTATTTATCTTTATGAATCAGGTACTGTGCAAAGGTGATGCACTGTAACAGCTCATTACTTTTTCCTTTCAAATGCATTAATGAGGAATCAGAGTAGGATGGAGCTCACCACAAGTTAACCAGAAGCATGAGAAAAGAGTATTCGTTGAACCGAAATGTTACTGCTAGTATTTAGATAACTGTTAGTATACAGACAAGGCAAAACTTCTTTGCTTGGTCCTGTGAAGAACAATAAAACCTATATTTTGATTATAAATATTTATATGAATACTAGCCTAAAACTAGAGGCATTGGAATAGAAGATGTATAGTATATTGTATATTGCTTTTCTTACAGAGTGTACTTTATGTTTCTAATATGGTGACAAACAAGTAAAATATTTTAGGACAAACTAAAGGGACCTCATTGTAACAAACACCATTTTAACAGGTCACACTATGAAAGCAAGATGTCAAGTCACAATGCAGTGCAGGCATGTAATCAAAAGATAATTTGGAGTACTCTCAGAAGGCTGTTTTATTCTTCCGTTATCTGTTAACAACATGCCTGTTTGAGTTTTGTAAAGTTTTTTCTTCTTGTTTGAGGCCTTCAGTGGCTTTGGATAAAGGAAGCGTTAAAAAAGGCAAACTGTTTGCCCTCAGTTATGCTTTGCAAGAATTGTACCACCGAAGCCTAGTCAAAAGGAGGCAGAAACAAAAAAATCAGAAGTGTCAATAGGCTGAAGAGAATAAGGCCATTTAACAAATCATCTGTTTCTTCTAAAGAAGGCCCAGGCTATTGGCACTGTTTGCATTTGCTGGGAAAAAGCAGCGATTTATCAGGAGAAGATTCAGGAAAGGCATTCACTCATCTCTAGCCTGCGAGATTTACCAATAGCATCTGCTCTTCCAGTTCCCAGCAGCATGCTGAGAAAGACCCCTTGCTGCAGGGAGGCCTGTGTAAACAGTAACTCATAAAACAGTGATTTTAAAACAAGAAGAATAAACTTTAGATTACTTTTTTTTTTTTCAGAAGCTCATAGGGTCACAGCTATCAAGATACATACTCCGTTATAGGAAGAGCAGTACAAATGTTAAAGCTTTTAAGACTGTATGTAGTTCACTGCACACACAATTTTCCCATGGCCTACACGTATTGCACATCAATTTATTACATAGACTCATGTCCCCGTAGAGGGATTAATACTGAATTCTGCTGTGTAATACTAGTGCTGCGGCCTTGAGTAACTTGCTCAATGACACAACACAGGCTTGGTCAGTACATATATTATGCACTTCAACTGCTCGCAGTCAAAGACATAAATGACAGAATTAAACTTCACTGTTTTGTTTTCAAGTAGATAAGTCTTTGGTTAGTAATAAATTCAGTTGGGGAAGCAAACATAACTGAAATAGTAGTTTTAAACCAGAGGTGCTTACTGTAGCTTCCAGATCACTAAGACTGTCAAATGAATCTCAATAAGGAAAACTGAAATGCAGCAAGTGATAGTTTGCATTGACTCTGCTTCTATTGACAGGTGGATTCCTTTGCTGAACAGTAAGGACAAGTAATCAGACTCAATTTTGCAATTACTCCCTTCATTTTAGTGTGGGAAGATTCTGGCTTATACACTGTGCTGAGCTTTTCTGTCCATGCCAGCTCACAGTAAAACTCTTAACTTGCCATATCCCTTCCCAGTAGATTGAAGGCTGATGTTTTAAAATAATCCTCAGATTTACATAGTACTAAAATCAATCTCTTAACCATTAATTTGACAGAAATGTCTACCAACACCACCTTAGCTCCTCTGCATATTACTAAAATGGAAATACTGTCATTAGTTAGATTATCCTTGTATCTGTAAGAAATTTTATACAAACTGCTTCAGTTAACAAACAGTGCTCTAAACCCTGATAGAGCTCTGGTATTATTTAATGCATCCAGTATTTTAATGCTAAGCCTCCTTTACTGATAGTGCAGCAAAGTTGTAATCTTGTTATCTAGTGCAGAATGTTTGTACAAGTCTTTTCAGAGCAGCTTTATAGGACACACCAAAACAGTATTACAGAATTACACAAAAAGCATTTGCACCCAAGGGGGACTGGTCCTTCTCCATAGGAGTGCAGACTTTGAGGAGTACCAGATATTTTTATCCAGATTGCAAAACAGAAAACTTTGAAACAAGACAAACAGCAATTCTCTGCACTCATAAAGCTGAGACAAAACTGCGCTGCCCTGCTCTTTACTCTCAGTAAATGACAGACCACCAGCATGTGGCTCATTCCCACTCTTAAAACTGAGCATCACCAGCTCAGGTGAGCACCTAGTTTTTTGCTCACACCTTCAACTTACCTTCACATACGTCTGGCCCTGTTATTGGAGCTGTTCGGGACCATCTTAGACAGGAATTAGGCCTCAGATTTTACTTTGGCAACTGTGATATCAAAGAGAAAAGTCAAAAGATACCACTCTAAGACATCAGAGACTAATTATACTCCAGAGTTGCCTGCAGAGGAAATGAAGATGAGCCTGAATGAATTGCCAGTTAAATCACCAATTTCAGAATTGCAGCAGGCTCCTGGAGGAAAGGTTTAAACACGTAGCAGAAGTATGAGATTTTCCATTCATGGTTTCATGAATTTCATGGGTATTCTGTGTGATGGAAGAGTCAGTGACAGATGACTGGAAAACTGTGATCAGTTCTTCTAGGCAAGATACTGCATGCAAAGTTCAATTTATTCTCAAAGACTTTGGGAAGAGAATGAACTATGACTTGACAGGCTCAGGCTGTGAAGTTCATGCCAATATCACTAGTATGCTTTGGAAAAGTTTCTCCTAATCATGAATTTATCTCACTGAAACAAATACACAAATACACAAATACACAAAACCACAAGAAGGTTTTCAACAGCATTCATATCCTTCTCTAAAGTTGGCCACTCAGGCAGAACAAAGTGGCAACGAGAATAAAAGGAGTATCTGTGGCTGTGAAACATCAGTTGGACTCTCCAGGACGGTGGTCTGACACAGCTTACCATTTGTGTCTTGCACCAGTGGACTGCACAACAAGACTACACACAGCCTCTTCAAAACACTACAGAATCCTGCAAAGAGGAACTGCAGAATTTTAGTAAACTAGGCAAGGTTAAATCAAATCAAGAAGGGATGTAAAGTCAGTCCTAGCAGTGGTGTCTACCATATTCAGTAAAAAACAGTATTAGATTTTTTACAATACTCAGCTGAAAAAGTCCTATATTATTAATCTCTGGGCTCTAATCTAGTTTTAACAACTAAAGGGATGATGATGCCCATGCTTCTCACCAAAGGTGGATGCCTGAGATCCATGAGTTGGTTCAGAGCAATCTCAAGAGTAGGTGATATTTAACCAGTCATATTGCATCCTACAAAATACAAAGAATGCAGATTGCTGGTGCTCATCCTGACATTTCCATTTCGCAAATGAACCTTAACAATGCAGTAATAATGGTACACACTGAATGCCAGATAAATAGTATTGATGCTAATCAAATCCCAAAATCAAGATTACTCCTGAGCTCTCTTAGAATGAAGACTAAAGACCTCTGCATGAACAGAATTTGTAAAACAGGCTCTAGTGTATAAGATGATAAGCATAAACACTTAACAAACAACACAGTACAAGCTGCATGCAACTACTGCTGGTCCTGTCTTCAGCTGAGACTCAACCTGTACCCTGCAGAACTTTTCACCTTGACCAGACAGGCTGCAGTGGACTGCGGCTCCTTCAGGCTCATGTGCAGTACGGTGGAATTGCTCTGCTATGGAAAATCAATAACTGAAGAGGAATGAAGAATAAAGAAGTGCTTTGTTTTGTCTGGGTTTTTTTTAAGTCCAAGCAAGTATTAATACAAGTATGCAAAATCATGACATAAAAGAGAATTCTTTAAAATACAAATGTTCGATGTAATAAAAATTAATTATTCACTTTTTAGTAAAGACATGCTGAGGTTTGTAAAGTCCCTTTCACTGTACCTCTCTTATTAGAATTGGTTTTTGTGAGTTTAGTTTTTATTTTTCAGTTGAACAAGTTTAGCATTAAATTATGTCCCCTCCTCTACCAAGAAGATAGAAACATTAAGGCAAAGACTCTTCTTTTTCAGTATTCAATTAACAGCTTTAACATAATGACCTTCACTGCGTAACTTGAGGTACATGATTTTGAGAGGATTATGGCCAAACTGATGAAGCAGTAATCGCAGGGTGGATCTAGAAGTTGAATAAAACAGAATCAAGACTAAACCCTGTCATTCTTCCAGTTGGTAATTCAGATTACTTTTGATGTAATTTTACAGGTAACTTGCTTTCAATTCAGCATTTTTTTGTTGTGCTTTCTCCAGATCTTATGATATTTTGATATACCTTCACCTCTGTTACTGAATTCATCCTTCTCTGGCAAGTGCGTAATGTTTATTTTTAGCTCCATGAGCTACTAATCCAGTTTCTCTGACAACTGCAATTTGTTGGAAGAAATTACTAATGTTACGTTTTCTCAGAACTCTGAGCCCATTTGAGAAATCAGCTTCTTAGCTGACCTTTAAAGCAAGTGAGAATAATGTGCCTGCAATTCTGCAGGGTTTGGATTTCATTATCACAGCAGTGTGTATGAGATGGGAAGCCCCTGCCGCACAGCTTTGCCTCTTTGTTTTGTTTTCCTGGTAATTATAGAAACTGTTTACTGTTCATGGAAAATCTGCAAGTTTTCTCATCTCTTGAGGACAATACTATTTCTAATTCCTTTTCTCTCGGGAGAGTGGTAGCTCACAGTGTGGAGGACTGCATAGTATTGCTTCTTCCCAAGAAGAACTTTCCCACGGCCTCCCTAACGACGAGTGTGCTGAAAATCACCTCAGATGTCAAGAGATCAGAATGGCAACTGCAAACAGAAGAGAGTAGTATGGGTGCAGCATAGCAGAGTAGCAAATCTTGTACTGCCCACTCGCCTCTGGTTCAGAGCCCAACACAAGATCCTGTCAGACAATGCAAGTGTGTTGCTACACATGTAAAATTTAGGACAGGTCAGACAGAAGCTTTAGTAACTACGACTGTAGTGAGAGAACATTAAGCCAGCATTTCCCCCTTCTCCCTCCCGTTCTTTCCCAAGTGATTGTAGAGAGCAATCTGTACATCGGTTCAGAAGAAAAAGAAAGAAGTGAGGAAAAACAACAATTTAAATGTTAAGAAAAAGAGATACCCATTCCAGGGAGGCATGGACTCCTTAAGTAGATTGCTAACTGCCACTGTTTTAAGAAGGAATCAAGCAGTTAGTGTGATGTTATGGAGAGATGGCTCTTGGTGGAGCCTATAGAAGTGGCACACTATTATTATCTCAGATCAGAAGTGGGGAGCTGCCAGCAATCACAGACTTAGCGTTCTGTTGAATGGAATGTTCTTCGTAGCCAGACCTCCCAAATGTTAAATATTAATAATTTTATCACCACAACCCTTGAATCACTGGTTGGTGCCTGACCCTTGTCCCTGATGTGTTTCTTTCCATGTATAACTGTTACATACTACATACTTTTTAAAAGGCATTCTTACTATCACCTCCAAATTTCTACCAGTTGGAAAAGTACTTCACTGGTAGTGTTTCATATCTAGTTTTCCATTCAGCATCAAAAACTCAGAGAATTGAGTCCTATCTCCAGAAAACTCAAATGATACAAAAAAGTGGGACATTCTTCTTTGCATTTTGCATTTAGAACCTTTAGAGTTTCTTTTTACCCCACAGTTTTTCTCTGCAACTAGAGATTCAATTCTTATTTAAAATACAAAGCAACTTTTCCTCCTCTGAAAATAGTGCATTTCTCACGCAATTCCACTAAAACTCTAAGGATTATAGACTCTAAAACTCATCCTAATACCTTGACAGTTCATTACATTATGTACAGCACTTTCATTTTGTGCCACACTCAGAACACTCTCTGGGTCACCCAACTTCCAAATACACAAAAGCTGAGAATCAGCACGTGTGCTTATGTACAGCAACTCTTTCCTACACATATCACTTTCTTTAGATGCTTTCTCTCTGTTGACTTCTTACCTACACACTTACAGGACCTGTGAGTATTTTCCAGAAAGGAATGCTTACACACATTCACACTGGCAAACACATGGGACTTGACTTAGAAATGTAGAGAAATGTGAGAAAGTAAAACTTAGACTCAGCTTAACACTCCCTCAGTAGATGAGCTAAATTGGATACAGTTGGCTGGGCAGTGCTTTCTCCCTTAGGATCCCTCAGAACATTATAAAGGTGAGTAATGAACCTCATCCCCACTGAAGATGAGAACATTCATACACTCACAGCAACATATCTGGGAGCCTCACCTTGAAAAAAGGTGTAAAAAACTGTATGGGTTAGAAACAATTCCACGTTTCATTATCCAGCAGAGGTCAGCACTAGGAAAATGCGCTTTTGCTGCTAGTTGGATATTTAGAATTTGCTTTCATATATCATCATGAACAACATTTCAAAGGAACATAAATGATATGGATTTATAGCCCACATTTCTAAAACTTATTTAGCATTCAGAACCTCAGAATCATTCAGCAAAATTAGGTTCAACCTTCAGAAGGAGGTTGTGTTTAAGCAGAGAAAATGGGATTGAGAATTATGTCCTTTATGTGACTTTGAAAATTTTACCTCTTTCTTAGAAAATGTAAATAACCTGATCCAGGCAGCTGTGCTTTAAGTTACAGTTTCAGAATGATTTCAATCAATCAGAAATGCCATATTAACTTCCAAAATAAATATACCTGCCTGTACTTCCCTCTTTTTTGCCATATGATCCGTTCTCTCAAGCAATAGCTCACCTAAAAACAAATCCCTCTCTCCTTGATAGTTTATTCCTAACCATGTTCTTCTGCAATAAGTTCAGAAATTCTGATATTGATTTAACAGTATGTTCCAGTCTCATTAGGGAAGGCAAAAATAATACCTTGGAGGCATACTGGTAAGAAAAAAATTACAAAATGGATTAAACAGTATTCCTCCTCTCTAGTTATTAGTCGGTTTTAGCATCTATTTACTGCTGTGTATAAAGCAGAAGTTATTCATTACATATATCTGTCTGTTTTATTGCTGATATTTTTAATTCCTTGGTATATCTTACATATATTACTGGTACTGTTGTTTCTAAGTTGGGAGACCAGTCTTACTGGGTTGGCAGTGCTTAAAAGACTGTTTACAAGGAAAACTCTTCTCTAATCCTGGTCTATAGTTCTGATTTTGTTCCTCTATTTAAGGAAGTAGCAATATATATTTTTAGAAAACTAACAAAAAGATAACACCTCACAAAATAAAGTGATTCTACTACATACTCCTCTTCCCTGGGGAAAAGGATGGGAGGACAAACAATACATGACAGGGTGTTATTCTCCCATTTAATGTTCTGATAAAAGGTGGTTTATTAAGGTGATAGATGTTCTACAAGCATCTACACAGAATAAATTAACATGGCTTTACTTATTGCTTGAAGAGTAGTCATTTGAGAATATTGCTAGGGAATAACTGTCTAGAAAACAAGTAGTTCAGTGTGAGAACTTCTGCTAATGGAAAGTTAATTTGGGGCCTATGAATTCATAAAAGCACAAAAAATGTATGTTAATGATAGCCTGGCAAGTATCTCTCTGCTCTTTACAACTTACATATTTTATTACCATCTGTACTGCAGGATAGCTAACAAGGTTTATGTAGGTATTCCTGTATATACTTCTACTGAAGACGGTACGCAAGTTTTGCGTAATTGGTCTAGAAGCTCAAAAGCTTTTCTAAATTATAGTTCTAACAGCATCCAGCACTTGTGATTGGCAGTGCTGCTGTGACATGTAAAGGATTCAGACATGAGAAGGAAGAGATTTCCAGAACTGCAGTAGCCCCCGCTCTTGACAGTCACTATGGCTACCATATCAGACCTTTATTTAATTCTGGAATATGTTTATCTATCCCTATGCCACTTAGTTTGTTTCAAATTATTTCGGCCGAAGCACAACTCTGAATTTCAAATTATTTCGGCCGAAGCACAACTCTGAAAAGAAGCAAGACTAGAAGATTCGAGACACAGCACTTGGGCTGGAAAGGACTTAACTCAGTGGGATCAAGCTCACATTAAGACAGATGTCTGGTCTAAGTTTTCTCAGTGGTCATTGAGAAAGTCAGTCACACTCAGGGATTCAGGCAGACTCACACTGTGTCCAGAGCAGAGAGGACAAGTGCCTGGAGCACTCATCTGTCCCAGTCTTCAGAGGAAACTTAATTCTTGGAATGCTAAAGCCAAAGTGGGCCAGAAGGCTGAAGGCAGAAGCAAGCGCTGCTGCAGCAGAGGCAGCCAGAGAGCCCCTCTTCACCCCCTTTCACTCCGCTGCCTCCCTGCTAGCCATAAAGCAGGGAAGACACTTGCTTCTCTGAGATCTCGTGTCTTCTCCTTTTGCCCAAAATAAAACATGTTCAGCCTCGCTCTGCCTTTGGAGACTAAAATCCCAGGAGCAAACAGTCAGTTTAACATCTGCCTCTGCTAATCCTTTTGTTAAGGATGCCAGCAAAGCTGCCACTTTGCATCACCTACTATATTGGCCTCCCTAATGTGAACCCCAGCCCAGAGGGAAGCAGACTGAGAGGCTTCACACTGTTTTCCAGAGACCATTTTGTTGCTACAGTGACACAGTGATACTAACCTGGACCACAGATAACTGGAGGCCGACCTTTCTAAGCCAGAAGAACAAGTGAGCATCTGCAGAGGTGAATGACCTGTTGCCTATGACTGAATTCCTTGTCCCAGTTTCACCGGTTTGCTTGCTTTCATGCATGTTTAACAGCCGAGCCACCGAAGATCCGTCATGTATATGAGGTTAAACAGTTTACAGATTTTTGTTGCAAAGCTACTCATGCCTTGCAAATTAGTAACATTGTTAAGGAGTAGCTCGTAGCTGCACGGATATATTTAGTGCTTAGGAAAGTTAAAAACATGCCACAGACTATTAATGAACTTACTTCTCCACCCAAATCCACCAGTGACAACTTGCACTGTGGTCTTCTCCCTGTCTAAGGATGTCAGGGCCTGCCCGTGTCACTGCAGCAGTTTTGTCTTTGCTGCAGAGAAGAGTAAAATAGCCCTTTAATCCCAGTTACTCTCTAGATACAAGCAGTCATGCTGACAACAGATGCTAATCAAAACAATAATAGGAAGTCCTTGCAATCTGTGTCACATACAGGGCACTAAGGGAAGGAAAACAGAAATGTTTTGAAGAGCAGAAGCCTGACTAAGAGCAGCAAAGAGGATGCAAGGTGGGGGAATTATGAATAGGAGCAGGAGTAGATTGACTCCTGCCTGTCGAGTCTCTTGCACACTCAGCATCTTCAATTCATCCACAGCCTCTGTTGTCAGTGGCACCCTCAGTGACAGTAAAGTACTATGAATAATGTTTTACCTTGAAGGAAGGGAATCAACGGTTTCTGAGTTTGACAAGCTTTCTTATGCTTCTTGTTTTGGTGCTAATTTAAGCATGTTGCTATTTCCAATATTACACATGTATAATTTTGTAAAAAAGATCACCAGAACCCAGAAATGAAGCTAGAAGCTCTGAGACTGCACTAGGACAGTGATTTAGCTCTCATCAGTGAGATCTGAGCACTCAGCAGAAAAAAAAAAAAAAAGAAAAAAAGCAAACTAAAGATACTATAAATTTGTGATGCCATTGAATTACAGACATTTTGGCAGGACAATCTGCAAGAACTACAAAAGTGTGATAGCTTGTGTCAGGCTGACGAATCTGAAAGCTGTCCAGCAGTGACACTTGCCCCAACGACTCATGCAGGTTTCACACTCATTTGCAATTCAGCACAGCAGTTTTGGGTGGTTTTATTTATTTCTTCTTCATCTTTAAATTATCTGGGAGAGGGATCTAGTTAGAGGAAGAAATATACAATGTGAAATTTGTTAACAGAGTTTAAGCCTCAGCACAGTGCTATGACACTTTTAAATGCATGTAACGTGTCATGGTTCTGAACTGCTTTCTCTATATAGAAAAATAAGAAAGAGATGTTAATGGAAAACTCAGAAAAGACGGTTATACACCTGACACTATTGCTGGGCTTGATAGGAAACCCCACAAGCACAGGAGAAGATAGCATAGTGAAATGGCATATTCACACACTAAAATTACTAGTGACTCTTCTAAAAGGATTTCTTCTTCAGAATAGGAAATTCCCATACAAGTTTTCCAAGGTTTTAAAAGCTTTGATTTTCTGTTTGCAGAGGCATATTTCCAGACTCCAAAATGCTTTTCCAAACAGACTCAGATCTGAAACTGGATGTGGGAATGAGCAGCGAAGCCAAAACCACAACCACAGTTAATGACTACTGGCTCTTTAGAATTAAAAAAGAAATATCCTGTGGGATCCTGCAAAAAACCCACACTTTGAGAGTCCTGGCTTAGCAGCAATTTTCCCATGCAGAGGCTTTTGTATTTGAGTGGCAGACATTATCGAAGAGATGCTGAACAAAATTATCCATCACTCTATCACTTCTATCATTATTTCCTTCTTGCTCTGAGTTCCTGATCTCTCTGCACTGCATCACGGAAGAGTCTGTGTGATGAGGAGCTTCAAGGAGAAGAAAAAATCTGACACAAGATCTGTAAGAAGTGCTCTGAGAGAATGACTTGCCTCTATTTACTTATGCCTCACAACTTCTGTACAAGACGTTGGCCACTGGGTCTGCCTCTGTAGTCAGTTGATAGTCTTCTGGTTCCTCTGAACCTGGAGCAGAGTGACGCTGCAAAGAGGTCTGCAACAAAGACACCAATGACCCCAGCTAGAGTCCTCACATCATCCTTCCTTTGCCTCGTGCAGGTAACATGCAGTATATTTCCTCCCTCTATCTTCAGAGAGTGAATTTGTTTCATACAGAAACTCAAGACAGCAGATGTTGCTACTTGCAGCTATGTGAAGAAACACTGGTGTGCAAATTCTTAATCAGAGGAACAAAAGATGATGTGTTTTATAGGAAGGAATATATTAGAAGAAAATTCCAACTCTAGTATGTGACTTCTGCAGACGTTTCAGCACCTCTATCCTCTCTACCTCATCACCCCAAGGTGTAAAACTCTGAGAACCTTTTTATTTATGAAGACAATGCCAAGCAAATGAGAAAGTTTTCCATATCACTAAAATAAGTGTTGTTGAAGAAATGTTGACTCTTACTACCATCTAATTGACTTCACAGCATCACTCTTGATAATAAATTTCATTTGACTTCATAAAGGCATCCAACAAACCCAGCAGATGCAACTAGTAAGTTAAAGAGTGTTGAGAATTTGTTTTACACTTTTCTCACTCTGAGAAAGAAAAATGTCCCTAGAGAGCCCACACTTTCTTATTAACATCCCTTGTCATAACACAGAAACAAATAACACAAAATTAACATCAGTGATGAAGTTCCGGACACACTATCTTTACAAAAGTTTATAAAAGGCACAGCCTGTACATTTTTAAACAGTAAATATACTTTAATTTGGGGAGCTAGATGACTTATTTGCAAACAGTATGTTGTCTCTATGTCTCAGTTTTAAGATTTTGCACTGATCTCTGATTATAAATTTCCTTATAGAATAAACAGTCTCTGAGAGGGTGAGAATGGGTGATACAAAAATTTTTAGATTGTTTCTCCAATTTTCTAGTAGAATTAGCATTTATCCATCACTTCTCATAAAATGTTTCCATAGATCTACCAAGAACAGCCACAGAATCAATTCATACATTTCATATTGTCAGCTGTAAGAGACAAGTTATTGAGCTTTTGGTCTAAACCTCTTTTTTTGTTTGCTGTCTTCAAACAGGACCACGGGTGGTGAGAAGGGAAAAAGAGACTGGCCAGAGAGACTCTGGCATCAGCACCTACTGAACAATGAGGATTTGCCAGAGAAGTTGGACTGACATCTCAATCTATTGATACATATTTGAAAAATTTTCACTCTAGGGAACTAGGCAACAATATCAAACCCACAGCTTTATCAGCTAGGAAGCAGTATTCCTCTTCCATGGTAAGCCATGAACTTTGCTCCATTTCTGATTCTTGCATGTGTCCCGGGAAACAAATGCATGTTACGCCCTGTGTAAGTGCAAACCAATGGCTGCAGGCTAAAATTTATTATCCTGTGCAGAAAATTCTCAGATCTGTAGTTTGGATAGAGATTCTGCAACCTCAATCTTACATAGCTTTTGTTAAGTCATTTTTCAGACAGACAGTAGAGCTACAGATGCTGTTTGTCAAGGTAGTTAAAAGATTAACTCTTCCAATCCCAAAGATGCTCTGACATTAGTGAAGAAATCTTTAACATCAGTCTTCCTCTAGAAAGTGAGGGAATCTCCATTTAAGTAAGTTTCTGGGCTAACTCCCATGCATCTACCTGCTTCAAGCAAGAAAAAAACCCCATCCTTGCATAATAAGCTCAGATGTCCTCTACATGCTAAAGTCTGTATAGGTTCAAGATGAATCTTTGTCATCCAGAAAGGTTTCATGGAAAGGAAGCCTGAAACATGTTCAGCGCAGGCTAGTGGTGCCATCCTGACTTGTTCCCGCCCTACTGGTCAAAGGGGAGAAACAGAGCCTCATCATTCCCTCCACAGCAAGGTCTACCTGGATAATCTGGACAGGTGGTGGAAGTTATTTACTTATTTTCAAAAGGTATTTCAATTTATGACTACTAAATCCATAACTAAAGTCTAATTTCTGGTCTGGATTACAGAAATGCAGAGCTTCTCGTGCCTCCTAATGCTGTTGAGAGTCCTGTCTTTGATTTCAGTGAGCTTTGATCAGGCCCATGTAAAGCTAAGCCAGTTTAGAGTCACTGCACAAGTGTCAACTAAAAATGAGCAAGAGAAGAACATCGGCATTCAGCACAATACTAGAGGAACTACCTCTGCAGAGTAAAACTGACTGCCATGATTTTTGAAAAAGAAAACCTGAGAAATAACATTGTCTGAAAATGTTCCTATTAGGGGACAGATTCATATCTTGTTTCAGTTGGATTTGTTGAAGACAATACAGCTACATTAAATTTCAACAGCAAAGAATTGCCCTTTTAAAAAAAAATGACATAGAATCATCTAAATCTCGAAACATTTCCATTAAATCTGGGGAAATATTGCCTTCTCCATTTCAGTGTTTTTTGGTCTACATTAGACATGGCAGGGGACCTTTCAGCCAATCCAATATTAGAGGAAACTCCCAGATTAGGCTCTTTAATAACAGATAAGATTTTCAATAACTGAACTGGCGTAGGAGCACAAGTCCTATTAAAAAACTGTGAAAAACCAATATCCAAAGAGCTTCCAGTGTCTGCTGGAATTCCTCAGAGGAGGTTTTCACAAGATCAGTTTTTGTAAGAAGTCCAGGACTTCTGCAAAAGATCAGTTTGTGTGACAACTTAGTGGGAAACAAGCCTCACTGAACAGAACTTTTCTGCTTGTCAACACATTGATCTACTACACTTTGTTTGCACTGTCCTGGAATGACTGGACATACAGCACAAATATTGAACATTATTTTATATAAGTAAGACACTGCTCATCTAAAACTCTGGCATAAACATCAGGTAAAGAGATTTACCAAACTGTTTTGTTTTCTTTCTCCTGTAAAATATCAATATTTTCATTGCCAAAAAAAGTCAAAATACGACTTCTTCCCACTTGTATAACAATAAGATGTGATAGGTAGAATATATGAAATATATATTAGCTTCTTCTGAAAAGCTATCTAAGCTAACTCAGCTTACAGTATATGGAATGTAAGTATCCAGAAAATGAAGTATGTATAAAAATAGGTAAAATTCCTACAATATTTGTATTGAACTATAATTCCTCCTGCCAGGAAGATTAGAACAGGTCTACCGTATATGTATGAAATGTTTGTTCATAAAGTTAAAAAACATCACTACTTTACTGAAGAACACATTAAATGTAGGAATGCATAATCAGAACTGACTCTCAATTCTGCTTAGCTGGTGCAAATCTACAGAGAACCATCATCCTTTCTGCACAAAACAAAACCAATCTTTAATTTGAGAGTTGGGTAGTTTTTTATGTTTTGTTTGGTTTTGTTTGTCATAGAGGGGCCAGACTCAAGTTTACTAAAGACATTTCTCTGGAAGTGGAAGTACCTTTAATCTTTTGTTTTGCCTACCTCCACTTTATTTACTGACAGCAATCACCCACCTTTTAAAATGATTATTGCCTAACATTACATGGAGCTTTTACCGCTTGCTCAGAACAAGCAGTGAAATAGAAAGAACCTCCAACTCCTCTGTCACGACCCAGTTCTGGGCTTGTGCTTTTTTGACGAGTCTTTGATCTGCAGCAGGCCTCATAGGCTAGTCTCCCGGAGAAACATGGTGCCAATGTTGTAAGAAACCTTTCTCACTCTGGCAGATGTGATGGAGGGTTTTGGTGGCTTCTGACCACTTCTGACCTCGAGGAAGTAACAGATCCCAGGAATTTCCTTTGGAAAATTTTCTGGAAGCTCTTCACGGGAACGAGGGATAAAAATAAAATTTTCTTCCTTTTTCAAAAGCCTATAAAAAACCCAAAGAAACAGAGGAATATTAAGAAAAACATAAAACACGGTCCAAACCATTTCTTTGGAATAGACAGAGCCTATGTGGTCCCAAATAAAAAAATTAGTTAGAAGTATTACATAAGATCTAAAAAATCCTAAACCAGGATCATCAGCATATATTAACTTAACATCATCAACTTTAAAATGAGCTCTATTGCCTGAGATCAGCTGAGCAGGTGTTCCAAATAAACACATTCTCTGAAAATCAGTGTCAGCATTCAGAAAGTCATATACCAGAAAGGGAGCAAAATTCATAATGTTATCCATAATGTATCATTTGTGTTTGAAAACACTCCAGTCTGGCCAGTTGTGCAGAAAGGAACATTTCAACTACTACCCCGTCTCCTGCTGGGAAGTAGGTATGAAGGTGACAGTGCTTGGAGCTCTCGCAGGTAGGAAGCAGGGTGGTCAGTCTGTGCCCTTCTTGTACTCAGTGGTATTCTATTTCATAAATTAGGCTCAATAACAGAAAACACAACTTCAACGAGAAACAGAATAAAATCTGACACTATTCATCAGAAGTACCCATGGGTTTAATCCAGGCCACCCAGCTGAGATCAGAAAGGGATACACGTTCACAGGAATTGTGTAGAGTTAGATAGCAGTTCAACCTTAAAGGTCTTTTCTAACCATAATGATTCAAAGCCATTCTCCAGGCATCCCCACACAAGTGGTACAACATCACAGACCTGACTATGGTGCCTTTTTCCATTTCCTGTCTTCCTCTACAGTGGTTTGATCTGAAAGTTTAGGGCCTCTTTATCAAGTACTTTCCCTGAAACTAGTTGGACTTGTAAAATAAAGAAAATAACCCTATACATATTCTTTTTGTTTCCAGTAAATTAAATTAGGAGTATTTAGTCCCTTGAAGCACTGAAAAGAGCACTTTTGAGGTAATGGTAAAATCTGAGCACAGCTGGATGTATGAAAGCAGTCTTCATCCTTTCCACACCCAAGATACTTATTCTTTCTCTCAGTCATTTTGGAGCTCAAAAAGATCAGTGGGAATAACTTTATTAGCTTCAGTGGATTTTGTAATAGGTTGTTTAGTTAATGTCTCTAAAGCTGATTTCTGGGAAGTAAATGAATGAATGAATGAATCCTGTTGCCAGGAGAATTTTCCAGGATTTTCAGCACATGTAATGGCCCTTCGTTTACTGAGTATTTTTTGTGGGTTTTGGCTGAGACAATTTGTGTGAGCTCATTAAAATATAAAGGCATTTTCTTCTCAGCTTAAATACAACATTTTTGTCTTTGAACTTCTGTGGTTGTCTTTGTTTAGGATGCAGTTTGAATGTCATAATCTATTTTCCAGATTCTCTATTTTATTATCAAAATACTGCAATATTTTCTAAACTGCATGAGAGTTTGCAGAGGCCTCTACAGAGGAACTTCTCTCTTTTCATCTCTGCAATGCTTGCAGTACACATTTTGTGTTTTAAAACTACACGCATAATACTGTTTTGCTGCTTCCCAGACTAGATTTCTGCAGGCAACACTTGAACTCTTGGAACTTTCTGAGCTAAATCTGTAAGTTTCCACTGCAGTAATTCTTCCCCAAACTGACTGTTCACTATGGAGCACCTGGCCTTACTAAAAATCAATGGTATCCTTCTCAGAGCCTAACATGATCTAATTGTGATGACAGTTATAAAGTCTGAAACTGTAAATCATATATTCCTCGATTCAGGTCAGGGCTGGCACCGAATTTAGTTGATACTTCACACTCTT
>NW_009699561.1:0-11436 GCF_000703405.1 Apaloderma vittatum
TCACCAGTGCTGAGCACAGGGGAAGAATCACTTCCCGGCTCCTGCTGGCCACACTATTCCTGATACAAGCCAGGATGCTGTTGGCGTTCTTGGCCACCTGGGCACAATGCTGGCTCGTGTTCAGCAGCTGTCCATCAACACCCCCAGGTCCCTCTCTGCCTGGCAGCTCTCCAGCCACTTCTCCCCAAGCCTGTAGCGCTGCTGGGAGTTGTTGTGGCCACGGTGCAGGACTCAGCATTTGGCCTTATTGAAACTCATGCAATTGGCCTTGGCCCAGCAATCCAGCCTGTCCAAATCTCTCTGAAGAACCCCTCTATCTTCCAGCAGATTGACACTTCCTCCCAGTTTTGTGTCATCTGCAAACTTACTAAGGGTCTGCTCCATCCCCTCATCCAGGTCACTGATAAAGATGTTAAACAGGAGTGGTCCCAGCACTGAGCCCCGGGGGCTCATGACCAGCCGCCAGCTGGATTTAACTCCATTAACCACAAGAAAGATGAGGACAATCTTTTTAGCAGGGCTTGTTATGATAGGACAAGGGGTAATGGTTTTAAATTAAAAAAGGGTAGATTTAGACTAGATACAAGTAGGCAAGTTTTTACAACGAAGGTGGTGAAACACTGGACCAGGTTGCTCAGAGAGATAGTATCCCATTCTTGGAAATATTCAAGGTCATGTTGGACAGGGTCTGAGCAACCTGATCTAGTTAAAGACCTCCATGCTTACTGTAGGATGGCTGGACTAGATGGTCTTTAAATGTTCCTTTCATCCCAAAACATTCTATGATTAAAAATATGGAAGTATGGCACATTCTAGGTTTGACAAAGATGCCAGAATTACCTAACACAAGTTGCTTGGATCTTATATTGAAGTGTTGGTATAAAGCTTTTGCAATTTTTATGTATGTTTTCTAAAGCTTATTTTCTGTACACACAGATACAGCTCTTTTAGATGGACTAACAAGCTCAAGTGAAAGTTCATTTGTGGAATGACATTCAATTAGTTAACTTCAAAATAAAGAGCTTATACAGGTAATGGGAAGCCTTCAGACAGGCTCCAGATGAGTGTTCAATGTCAAAAGACACAATGGGCACACTCAAGAGAAGAACTGTCCTAGTGATTATCACAAGCAGAACATTCCAAAGGACTGTGGATAGCAAAAAGTTATACATAATAAAAAAGTATGTTAGAGAAGGATATTTTATATGGGTGTTAATACGAAATTAGGGTGTTTAATGAATGTTACAAAATGGAAAGCCACACCAAAAGCTGCAGAATTAGCCCATCTGGCAATTACTTACTGTACTTACAGGCTTCTACCTCCAATAACAGTTATTTGGAAATGTTTTTAACCCACAAAGGTGCTGAAAGGCCATTGAAACACCTTTTTTAACAATTAAATAATTTCAGAGAAACAGAATAGCTTACTCATTTAACCATCTTCTCAAATGTGTTCAACTGCCTTTGCTTCAGTTTTTAAAGCCCACTGTGGAATTTTTGATGAATACTGTGCAACTACAGGTATGCAAACCTTAACAAAGCTGAAAAGGTTACAGCCACAGTCCAGACATAACAGCCAATAACATCTGTGGAGTCCCATCAGCTTTACGCCTGTCATATTACTTCATCTTCTCTGTTAGAAGTCTTCTTGGCTGCAGAATAACCTCCACATGTGATAAGAGGGGTAAGTCCTGGAACAGGTCAGACCATAAAAGAGACTTCAGTAACTGAATGATAGCTATTAGAGAGGAGAAGACTGATGCTTCCCAGCAGAAAAGTCAAACTATTCTCATAAGGAAAGATCTATCCCTATATTCCTATAGAATAAATAAGATTTTGTCCACTTTATGAATCATATCCCTTTCTTTCAGTTTAAGGCTCTCCTAACAGCCACAAATGTTGAATATAATTTTCACATTTCTCAGAAAATGCACCTCTACAGAAACTACCAGTATTATTGTATTGGGTTTGCCTGGCTGGATTTCAGTGGCAGGGTGGGCAGTAGCGGTGGCTTCTGCAAGAAGGTGCTAGAAGCTTCCCCTAAGTCTGACAGAGACAGCAGCAGCCTGCTCCAAAGACGGACCCGCTGCTGGCCAAGGCTGAGCCCATCATTGATGACAGGATAGGAACACCTCTGTGAAAATGTATTTGAGATCTAGGGAGAAGAAACCTGGGTCATGCAACAACTGACAGAGAGACAGAGGAGTGGGAATATGTGGAGACACCAAGATCAGTGAAGAAGGCGGGTGAGGATGTGCTCCAGGTGCCGGAGCAGAGAGTCCTGTGGGTAGTGGTGAAGACCATAATGAGGCAGGCTGTACCCTTGCAGCCCATGGAGGTGACAAGGTGTAGATGTCCACCTGTGGCCTGTAGAGGACCCCATGCCGGAGCGAGTGGATGCCTGAAGGGGGCTGTGACCCCACGGGAAGCCCATGCTGGAGCAAGTTGGCTGACATGACTTTTGTGATGCCGTGGGGTACTCGCACTGGAGCAGTTTCCCTCTGAAGGACTGCACTTCATGGAGAGACTCACGTTGAGGCAGTTAGTGACCAACTGTCATCAGGGAACTCATGTTGGAGAAAGGTGTATGAAGAATGTCTCTTGTGAGAGGGACCCCACAATGGCCCAGGGGAAGAGTGAGGAGTCCTCCCTGGAGGAAGAAGAAGTGGTGGAAACAACATCGGATGAACTGATCGCAGCCCCCATCCCCTGTCCCCTTGTGCCGCTTGGGGGAAGGAGTTGCATAAATTGCGATTGACGTTAAGCCCGGGATGAAGGGAGGGATGGAGGGAAGGTGTTATGTTTTTTAAGATCTGTTTTTATTTCTCACTACTCTTCTCTGATTTGTTCTTTAATAAATTTAACTAATTTTCCCAAAATTGAGTCTGTTTTGCCCAGGATGGTAGCTGCAGGTGATCTCCTCATCCTTACCTCACACCATGGGCCCTTTTGTAATACTTTCTCCCCTTGTCTAGCAGAGAAGGGGGGGTAATAGAGTGGCTGTGTGGGCACCTGGCCGCTGGCCAGGGTCCAATCACCACAATTATGAATGGGAATTTCTCATCCAACTCACTGCATTGTCATTCAACCAAAATTTACCACTTTCAGGGATCTTCCTTCATTTATTTCAAATTTGGAATGCTCAACTGAATAGGAATGTCTTTGCATTCTTACAAGTCTTTTTATCTCATCTGCTTTTTCACGCATCAACCCCCTTCTCAAGTTTTCGTTAAGGCTTATAACTAAATGGCACATTCATTCCACTTGTCACGGCAGACTCTGGAGAACAGTTCTTCTTCTTCTTTCAGTACTAGAGCCTGACATCCAGTGGGACAATGACCTTGCTGCTAGTCACAATAGTGAAAATGAACAGGCAATTATAATGCCTGCAGTCTATATGATGCTAAAAGGAAATCTGTACAGGATGCAGACTTTATCCCTGAAGTACAAATACATATTTACCCTACATGGGTAGTGCTAAGAGAACTCAAGTAGATTAATCTCTAGCCCAATTGCAAATCATATGGAAAACTAGACAAAGCTGTGAATGAAGAAGAATTTGTTCGGTATTTAGTAAATACAAGATATTTTAAAATAAACATGGTTTTGTTAAAAATAAACAAACATTTTTATATTGTCTTCCAGCAACTTGTGTTTGAGACTGAGGATGCAGAGATGAGGTCTGCAGGGATGTCACACTGTTGATGAGTTAGACAAAGGTATTATGCAAAAGTGTAATGTTGTAGGTTTTGTGTAATGGAATGAACATGCCAGTAGCACAACCTCCTCAGTAAAGAATGCCAGTTTATGTAAGGCAGAGCAAGTCTATTGCTTAAAAAGGGATGCAAGATTTCATTAAAGCTATGGGGAGTTGCTCCAAGTGACCAGAAGTATTCAATGGCTGCCTATAAAAACCAAAAAACGAATCAACCAGTGCAGCAAGAACACAAACCTTTGTATAGGGACATGGTGCCTGCTAATGGATAACAATGTTACCTACTCATATTGCAGATACAGTACAATACTATAGAGACAACACTCTAGAAAAGGTACAAATACTAGAGATCAAATACTTTCATCTATTCTTTCATAGTTGCCTTACAAAACCTAATTTCTTCACGCAAGCACTGTGCTTGCATTATATGCCTGCACCACATGCAAGGGCAGGTTAGTGCTGTTTCCCCTAGCACTGCCCAGTGTGCTACGCTTTTTGTGCTGCCACACTTTCCTGCTAACTGTTCTCTCACTAACTCACTGAGGCAGCATCTGCTCTTGAATGCAATCCCAGAACTGTAAAAGTCAGTGAATGAAGAAATGTTTATGTACGTTGAAAAGCAATGTCAGTATGAAAACAGGTAAGTCTACAGTAAATTACAGGTTTGAATAAGAAGAATGCTTCCACTGAAAGCATCAGGCTTCTGAGAAAAACTTGCAGAAAAATTACAGACCAAAAAAACCCAAAGCACCTAACCACATTTAAGAAGGAACCGGCCTGTTTCTGAAGTGATTTTGTGATATAGTTGCCACTGAGAGCAAAGTACCTGACTAAATGCAAACATATCTCCACCTCCCAACGTCTCCAGGTCCAATACTCCCTTATCCTGAATTTAACATAAGCAGAGTGTGAAGCAGCCACATAGGCTCATTTATAAGTACTCCACCGTAGCTGAGTAAACTCAACAAAACTCCACTGGTTTGTTTCATCAGCAAACCAAATTCCAGTAAGATTACTCTGCCCTCAGATGCTCCTTCCTCCCTGCTTTTGGGAAAAAAAAGGTGGAATTTCTGCCATTTTGGTTATTATGTTCCTTCTCAGTGACCCAGTGAAACAGATGAAAGAGGGACATGAACAGTGAGTTAAATTCTGGAGAGAATCGATCCCAGGAACACAAGCCTAATTAAGGGACTGGAGCATCTCTCATATGGGGAGAGGCTGAGAGAGTTGAGACTGCTCAGCATGGAGAAGAGAAAGCTTGCAGGGATTTCATCCATGTGCACTAAAGACTTGAAAGGGGCATGCAAAGAGAACAGAGACAGGCTCTTTTCAGTGGTGCCCAGCAACATGCCCAGAGGCAATGAGCGCAAACTCGAACACAGGATGTTCCCTCTGAACATGAGGAAATATGACTACATAAACCTATAATTTCATGCTAGTATTTCCAGGAGGGACAGCAGATACAGAGAAAGTATCAAGCTTTGGAATTCTTATTCTGCCTCTGGGTATTTCTACTTTTAGAAGAAAACCAGCAAAATTAAATCATACAGCATACTTCAAGTTTAGCTGTTTTTCAGTGTTTAAACATGATTCACATCTCCCCCACCTTCCTAATAAAAAGACAGTTGAAAATAAAAAAAAAAAAAAGAAAAGAAAAAGACTATGACCTAAAATTCATAGTTACATTTACATCTTCAATTTTGGCCAATGAAGTTAGACTGACTATAATAGGCACTAAGAGGCCTCCATGTAGCTAAAGAACAGCCTCCACAGGCAGGGACTGCAGCTATTACACACATTCTGCTTCCACCTAAACCCTGACCCCTGTCTCAGCACCCAGTCAGGGAGCTGCTCACATTCACGGGCACCTCTCCAAAATCACCTAAGATATGCTAGTTCACTTGCACTCAGGTCTTTAGCCCACAGATGGCAACAACAATTGTTCAAATGGCATGGAGCTTTTCCTGGCACTGCTTCAGTCCAGTCACATCTGTAAGTAGTATATCAAAGGTCAAGTCAGGAGGAAAGAGAAAAAAAGCCCTTGGCAATCTAAATAGGCAAAAGCCACTTCCTTTTATCCCAGAGGTTACAGTGAGCCTAGGATTATCTTTCCACACACAGAAGATTCATCTCTCATTTGCTTCTGAAAAATGTTTTTTTCATACCATAAGGTTTTTCAGGTTTTGCACACCTTACATTCCCTTCTTACTGCAGATCATGGTATAATGTGCACTTGCTGTGGTCCTACAATCTCTGTCGATGACTACTGTGCTCACAGTCATAACAAATACCCAAGATGAAGCAAGCCTACAATCACCAGGACTAGCAGGTTTGCTTTAGTGAACATTACCATTTCAGAATCATCCCACAGAAAGCCTGAACAAGAGCAGCTTCTCCTGAAAACATCTCCATTGCATGCCCGCAGAACAACTTCACGCAAAACACCAACACCAGTTAAGCCACAGGCCTTGTCACTGGGAATAGTATGACTTGATCATCCCCCAGGCACCAGTGCTTTCCAAGAAAACATGTATTTAGAACACATTGATTCACAATATCCAATGCAAGGACAGAAGGTTGCAGAGCTAGCACCTCAGGGGGCAGAGCAAGCTGCCACTTCCCATCAAGTCGAGGTTACTATGACAGGAGAAGGCAGAGTTTGGAGGGCGCAAGCGCTTTTATCTCAACTTGTTTCTGTCTTTTTTCATATCGTGTCACAGTGTCAGAATGCCACAACAGTTTAGCTGGGCACAGCTCATCTTGGAGACACTGACCCAATTTTTTTCAGCTCCCCTCTACAACATTTGCCCCTGTGTTGCCTGTATTGCCTGACTGCTCACAGGAGACAAGTTCCACCTGGGAGGCTAGAGGAGCAGTTTCTGACAGACTTCCAACAATAACAAATATCAAAACCAGCAGATAAAATGCTAGAAACATAGAGTGTGTGGAGGAGGGAGTAAATAAAATTGAAACATGGAGGGGACAGATAAAGAAACAAAGAAGCTAGAAGAGAGTAAGAGGTAGTGAGAAGCTCACTTAGACAGTAAGGGCAGAGAGGAAATATTCCAAGAGCAAAACAAAATACAGCAAGGGAAGAGGGATCAAGAAAGGCAGTTGGAAACTTCAGAAGAGCTTTTTATATTCCCAGAAGAGTTTTTGGGGAATGTGATAGAGGTGACACAGATACGATTTGGAACTGAGCTGGACACAAAAAGACATTTAGAAGGTCATAAAATTCCTCTCTTCTTGACTTAGACAAGCGATCTCTTTCTTATATGGAAGGTCTGCTCCCAGGTGTATTGTGGGGCAGCAAGAAAAAATACTAGATGTGAGTGTATTGAAAATGAACAGTGTCAAAGCTGGTATGGGAGTCAAACAGAGAGATGAATGGACATTGATGGCTTCAAGGCCTGAGGGAAGCTGGATGTGCAGAGGTACAGAGGGCCTCAAATAAGAGTGACCCTGGGCAAAGCAGAAACAGCAGAGTTTAAAAGAGAAGGTAATTGGTATGTATCATGCCACTTGCTTTAACTAGTTAATGGGACACACTGCTAGAATAAGCCCTAAACTTAATCAGCTGGAAAGAGGGGCAGAGTTTGACAGTTTTAGAGGGCAGGGTGGTGGAAGGGATTTAATAATTGATAATATTGCAGAAATAAGATTTAGTATCTTACAATGCAAGAAAAATGGCATCATTATCATGCAGAAGACACGCTTAGAAAAGAAAAATCTAAGTAACATTTAGATAAAACACTACTTTTTTTTTTTATTTTTCCCAGAAATAAGTCTATGACAAGTTTATGGTGATAGGAAGTATCAAGCCATTGAATCCAACAGGAGAATAAGCTTGGCCAATTAGAACAATAACAAAGGTTCCTCTGCTACCTGCCAAGATGAGAATCAGGAGGACTTCCACCCTTCTAGGTCAAAGTCTTGTGAAGACAAGCCAGGGGCTCCTGAGGCAGTAGGAGCTGACACAGAAACACCGATGAAACACCTCAAGGGAATTAAGGGGTGTTCCTCTAAGAAGGTGACATAGCCAACAGCCCAGCTGAAGTGCCTCTACAAAAACACACAGAGCATGGGCAACAAACAGGAGTTGGAAGCTATTGTGCTGCTTGAAAGCTACTACACCGTGGCCACTACTGAAACTTAGTGGGATGAAATCCATGACTGGAGTGCAGCTATCCATGGCTACAGGCTGTTCAGAAGGAACAGGTGAGGAAGGAGGGGCAGAGGTGTTGCCCTTTATGCTGAAGAATAGCCAAGAGGTGATTCTCCCCCTTTACTCTGCTCCTGTGAGACCCCACCTCGATACTGCGTCCAGTTCTGGTGTCCCCACCATAAGACGGACATAGATCTGTTGGAGTGTGTTCAGAGGAGGGCCACAAAGATGATCCAGGGGTTGGAGCACCTCTGCTACACGGACAGGCTGCGGGTGCTGGGATTGTTCAGTCTTGAACAGAGAAGACTTCAGGAGGGACCTAATAGCTGCCTTCCAATTCCTGAAGGGAACCTACAGGAAGGCTGGGGAGGGACTTTTTACAGGAGTGTCCACCGACAGGACAAGGGGAAATGGGTTTAAGTTGAAGGAGAATAGATTTAGATTAGATCTTAGGAAGAAATTCTTCAGTATGAGGGCGGCAAGACTTTGGAAAAAATTGCCCTGAGATGTTGTGGCTGGCCCCCCCGGAGGGGTTCAAAGCCTGATCTAGTTGAGAGGCATCCCTGCCCATGACAGGGAGGTTGGACTAGGTGATCTCTAAAGTCCCTTCCAGCCTAGGCCATTCTATGATTCTATGAAGAGCAGGCTGAAAGCTTATGGGTAGGAATTAGAGACCAAGGCTAAAAGGTCTTGTGGTTGGTGTCTACTACAGGCTGCCTGATCAAGGGAAACCTACTGACAAAGCATTCTTACTCCAGCTACAGGAGGCATTGCAACCACAGGCCCTCATCCTACTAGGGGATTTCAATCACCACCACATCTGCTGGAAAAGACATCTGCTGGTGAGCTGTAAGCAATCAGGGCGACTCCTGGAGTGTCGCAATGAAATCTTATTAAGACAGGAAACAGAGTCCTATTTGAGGGGTTACGATACTGGACCTAACGGTCACCAAGGCAAGTGAGCTCATCCAGGATGTCAAAGCTGGAGGCAGCGATCATGCACTGGTTGAGTTCACAGTCCTAAGGGGTGTGTGTCAGGACCCTGAATTTTAGGAAAGCAAGCTTCCATTTGTTCAAGGAGTCAGTCAAGAGGACCCCCTGGGAAACTGTGCCCAGGGACAATGGAGCAGAACAGAGCTGGCAGATCTTTAAGAACTTTCCACAGAGTGACTTTCCCCAGGTGTAAGAAATCAGGCAAGGAAGGGAAGAGAATAATATGGCTGAATCGAGATCTGCTGGTCAAACTAAAAGGCAAAAAGGAACTGCACAGGCAGTGGAAGCCTGCATCCCAGGTATCCAGGTATCGCAGCTATCCAGGTATCCCAGGAAGAGTATAGAGATGCCGCCCAGATGTGTAGGGATGAGGTCAGGAAGGCCAAGGTGTGGCCTGAACTTGGCAAGGGATGCAAATAATAACAAGAAGATCTTCTACAGGTATGTCAGCCAGGAAGGTCAAAGAAAGTGTACCCCCCATAACAAGTGAGACTGGCTAGTAACAACAGAGCAGGACAAAGTTGAGGTTCTCAACAAATTTTTTGCCTCAGTCTTCGTGAACAACCTCTCTCCTCACATCTCCGAAGCTGAAGGACAATGAGGTGGGGATGAGGGGAACAAAGTCGGTCCCACTATAAGTGAAGGCAAGGTTCAGAACCACCTGAGGAACCTGAACAGACACAAGTCTATGGAACCTGATGAGATGTATCCCAGAGTCCTGAGTGAATTGGCTGATGTAGTTGCCAAACCACACTCTGTGATATTTAAAAAGTAGTGGCAGTCAGGTGAGGAAGAAGGGAAGCACCACATCCATTTAAAAAAAGGATAGAAAGACGGGCCCTGTGAACTACCAATCTGTCCACATCTGTGTCTGGGAAGATCATGGAACAGATCCTCCTAGAGGCTCTGCTAAGGCACCTGGAGAACAGGGAGGTGGTTCAGGACAACCAGCATGGCTTCACCAAGGGGAAGTCCTGCCTGACCAACCTGGCTTTCTACAATGGAGTGACTACATCAGATGGTAAGGGAAGAGCAGTGGACTTCTACGTGGAAGTCCATCTATCCAGACTTCTGCAAGGCCTTTGACACAGTCCCCCATAACATCCTTCTCTCTAAATTGGAAAAAAAGTACACCTGTCAAAAACGTATGTCTCCAATTAGTGGATAAGGAATTGGTTGGATGGTCACATCCAGAGGGTAGTGGTCATCAACGTGATGTCCAAATGGAGATAGATGGCAAGTGGTGTCCCTCAGGGGTCCATACTGGGACCAGTGCTGTTTAATATAACAGAATCACAGAAACACAGAATCAAAGAATGTTAGGGGTTGGAAGGGACCTCAAAAGATCTAGTCCAGCCCCCCTGCCAGAGCAGGATCACCTACAGTAGGTCACACAGAAAGGCATCCAGGCAGGTTCTGAATGTCTCCAAAGAAGGAGACTCCACAACCTCCCTGGGCAGCCTGTGCCAGGGCTCTGTCACCCTCACAGTGAAAAAGTTTTTTCCAATATTTTTGTGCAACCTCCTATGTTCCAGCTTGCACCCGCTGCCCCTTGTCTTGTCATTGGACATCACTGAGAAGAGCCTGGCTCTGTCCTCCTGACACTCACCCTTGACATATTTATAAATATTAATGAGGTCACCCTCAGTCTCCTCTTCTTCAAGCTCAAGAGACCCAGTTCCTTCAGCCTTTCTTCATAAAGGAGATGTTCCACTCGCTTCATCATCTTTGTGGCTCGGCGCTGGACTCTTTCAAGCAGTTTCCTGTCTCTCTTGAGCTGAGGAGCCCAGAACTGGACACAGTATTCCAGATGTGGCCTCACCAGGGAAGAGTAGAGCGGGATGAGAACTTCTCTCTACCTACTAGCCACTCACCTTCTAATCCATCCCAGGATGCCATTGGCCATCTTGGCCACAAGGGCACACTGCTGGCTCATGGGCATCCTGCTGCCCACTAGGACCCCCAGGTCCCTTTCTCCTACGCTGCTCTCCAACAAGTCAGTCGCCAACCTATACTGGTACTTGGGGTTGTTCTTTCCCAGATGAAAAACTCTACACTTGCCCTTGTATTTCAGACAATTTCTTGCTGCCCAACTCTTCAGCCTGTCTAGGTCTCACTGAATGGCAGCACAAGCCTTGTAGTGTGTCAGCCACTCCTCCCCGTTTTGTGTCATCAGCAAACCTGCTGACAGTGCGCTCTACTCCCTCATCCAGGTCACTGATGAATATATTGAATAGTACCAGTCCCAGTACGGACCCCCGAGGGACTCCACTAGATACATGCCTTCCAGCTAGACTCTGTCCCATTGATCACAACTCTCTGACTTCTTCCCTTCAACCAGTTCACAATCCACCTCACTACCCAATCACCCAGATCACATTTCCTCAGTTTAGCTACAAGGATGCTCTGGGAGCAGCTGTCCAATGCTTTACTGAAATCCAGATAAACCACGTCCTCTGCACTGCAATCATCAATCCACCTGGTTATATCCTCATAAAAGGATATCAGGTTGGTCAAAGAAGATTTCCCTTGGGAAAAAAACATGCTGACTGCTCCTAATGAC
>NW_009699562.1:0-34369 GCF_000703405.1 Apaloderma vittatum
ATATATCTTGTTTTACACATATATATTTATGTATATATAAAGTGCCTATCACTGTATTGAAGTTTAGAAGGCAAGAGGGTCTAGTCTGAACCTCATGACTTGGTGAGAGCATCTTCCTGGACTCCACTTCCCGGATAATTTGAAGACCTATTCAATCCAAAGAAGATAAGCAGTAGACGGAGTGGCCACTTAGAAAGAGATGACAGGAAAATAGGATTCCTTCTAGCTTAAGGAACACCACAAGTGTCAGAAATAAATCTTCTAACAAGAAATTCTACTTGGCAAAAGATCATTACTGCAAAATTAGACTTTCCTTGGTGAGTTCCCCAAAGCTCAAGCTTTTGAAACTGTGGAAGAAAGATCTAAATACAGGTCAATAGACTCTTAGCTTCAGCTCTCACTAGTGAATGAGAGCTCCCAGCAGTTTCCACGCGCTATGTCTGTTGTCCTTGGACTACGTGTGACTGCTGAGCAGTGCAGGCATAGCTCAGAGCTGTTTGCATAACCGAAGTTATGCTAGAAAGAGCTTTGGGAAAGCCTATAGCTTCACTCCTCTATCTCACACCATCCTGTGTGTCATGCCACAGGATAGAGGTGCTTGTGTAAACGTGGGGTTACATCTTTTATGTCTCCTGCCAGCAGCCCTCTCTGAACACCATCAGCCATAACAAATGTCAATCTTACCGCCACTGCTGTTTAGCAGACAGGTCTGTGGGCTTAGAGAGATAGGAGTGTCAGAAAGTACCTCAGGAACAAGCAGAGGTTTGTAAAGTAACTGGGATAATGAAGCTTTCATGGAATAGATGAAGAGTATGTTCAGTGCAGGTACCACTTACTTTTAGAGAAAGAAGCTCCAGGTCTTCAGCCTGATCCCTGTCGGTGCCTGAAAGCACAGAACGCACCAGTGAGTGCTGCTTGCCTGAAGGGTGATATCTCTGGAGGTGTTGTCGTTCCTCTTTGCTTTGAGAGGCAGGATGCCTGTGTTGCTGTCAGCATTACTAAGACATCTTCACGCTGCCAAGTGCTCCTCTGAGAAAACTCCGGCCACCGTCGTAAAGTCATACTTTAAAAGAGAAAGAAGCAGGCTGTGGCCATTGAAATAGGCAGAGGCGGGCTGTGTTTAGGACATGCTCAGGCGTTCGTCTGCTTAATTCTCTGCCAAATCTCTGCAAAGGTGGGTCCCTCTGCTCAGATCAGAGCAATTTGGGCCCTGTAGTATCGTATTCACTCACATTGATTTAATACAACCGTAAGCATTGTAGCATGACTTTGATTTCAACCTTTCCAACAAGAGAAGTGACCCTTTATGCCACCTTGCAAATCTAGCTCCTAAAGCAATTACACGCTAGGAGTGGTCTGCACAGAAGTGTGTTTGAAAGGAAAATTACATTAAACTTTCCGTCCTAGAAGAGTACCAGTATATCAATATCCAAATCAAATAACATAAAGCTTCCTTTGTCTGCCAGCTAGGAATAAGAATGCATTATACCTCTAATATAATTTTTGCAGTGTCTCTAATAAGATGAGGTTTAAATTAAAATAAATACAACTGCATGCTTTAGAAGAGCTAATCAGGCTGAAACATTACAGCCTAACTGGTGTAGCACAAGGAAATAAATGTGTATTTATCTAGTCTGCCTGGATATATGCATTGTATATGTATATTGTATATATATGTATATATATATTGTGTAGAATATGTGATGGGAAGACAAAGGCAAGGTGAAACACTTGAGCTGGTAAAAGTAACAGGAAAATGATTTGAATGTAGTCTGGATGACAGCACTATAATCCTGCTAATTAATTAGCTTATTGATCTATCTAATTAATTAGCTTATTGATCTATTATTGATCTATAAGTCTTATTGATCTTATTGGTATTTAATCAACTGTTCCTCCTGCCCCATGTGATGTTTTAAAAAATTGTTTTTGAGAAGGTACTTTTTGTCTGCACTATTCCAGGTCCAGCAGACTGTCTCCACAAAAACTGATCATCATAATGACAAAACTCCATTCACTTACCTACTGGGGCTTTTGGTACTTTATTTCTGAAGTCCTTTCTCTTCTTTTGTTCCCTTCCACCTCCACCTCCCCCCAACATTACCTTGGGTAATCTTTAGCCCTCTGTCTGTATTGATTCACTGACTTCTAATTGCAAATTATGAATGATTCTTGCACTGAAAAGCAAAGCAGTAGTTCTAGCACAGCAGAATAAAACTGTCCTGATTTGAAATCCTTGACAAACTAGAAGTCCCTAAGGCTTTCTGACCTGGACTTTCATCTTACCACAGCTTCTGGACAACAACCAATTCTGTAAATGCTCAAATTCCCAGAAGTACTTTCTGAAAAACTGTTCCTTGTAAGAAGTATGTGCCTACTGGCTTGGTGATGATGATCCTAGATCCGTCTCTCTTTGAAGGACTAATATTGGTACACCTTTTTTAAGCACATCTTGTCAGAAAAGTTCAAAAACAACATTTGTTAAAGGACTATATTTCAAAAGCTCAGATTCCTACAGCACTGGATACTGGAAAGGGACAAATGTGAGTAAAATTTGCAAGAAGTTGTCGCTCAGGGTCTATCGAAGTAGGATTAACAGGGGATTCTGACTAACAGCCAAGAGATTATTTGAAGGTAACTAACTTGGTGCCCAGTTGTTCATTAAATAGTCACACAGTCATTGCAGGCTCCTCTGGAAGAAATTCACTGTAGTAACTGTTGTTGTCCTCAGGGTGGGTTTGTACAGCTAAACAAGTCATGCTGTTTTCCTGTTAGTGAATTACTCAGTAAGCGGTGGACCTCAAGCAAAAGTTTGTCTCAATCTCAAGCATGCATTTTTATTTTTGTCAGACAAATGATGTCTTGGGCTCCATTGTAACCAAACCAAAATACATACACTGGAGGCACCTAAAAGTTAGGAAGGACAAGTCCCATCTGGGTTTATGTGAAATTCATTTGTGCTGATGTGGCACGTCAGCACACAGATGAAGCTATTGCCTGTCTGAGCTCGATGTAGAGAAATTTAGGGTTCTGGTTCTTGAGTTCCTCAGATTAAATCCAATGGTATGGGCCAGATTGGCAGCTCTCACATGGGTCAAGGGCCGGAAGGATTACACAGGACTTTTGGCATTTTGAAAAAATGGCTACCTTTCTTCTTTTTCTGTATTTTAACTTCAGATACCTCTACACTTCCAGGCTCTATACTCGATTTCTCTTATTGTACCTCCTCCCAGGTGGCAATTTCTGGGAGCACCAGAGATGACAAGAAAAATCCCTTTTCTGAGAGTTGCCCGTTGCAGATAAAAGATGAAATTTCACAGGTGAACACCCACAGTCCCCTCCTGGTGCTGGGTAGTAAACCTCCCTAGAACACATTTGGTGCTTATGCTTTCATTAGAACTAAATCTGATAGAGTAAGTGCTGTCACAGGGTCAGGTATTCTCATTTTGAAATCCAGCCTGCCTACAGTTTAACACTTATTTTCTTTAAATACCATGTTTCGGAACCTGTAAGCCGCAATACCAATCTCCATTTCCGTTAATTATTGAGAGTGTGAGTGTTTAATTGCTGTTATTAATACCAACTGGCCTAGATAATCCTGAAGTAAAAATATAGGAGAAAAAATAATCTCCCTGCAGAAATCACACTAGGAGTCTGTCTGTGTTTTGTGCAGGTGATTCCAGCCTTTGCTCAGCCTGCGTTCATGAAAACAATGTTTACAGCAGAATATTTCAGATTTTGTACAGAAATGAAGAGATCACTCTTAATGAATCAATGAACTTCAGAGTGCACCTGCTTCTGGATGGCGAAAGGGTGAGTTCACTTGGGATGCACATAAAAACCAGGAGGGCTGAGATTCATCATACCTAACTTTAGGTGTCCGTTGCACAGATATCTCCATTTGAGAAGCTGTCACGGGGTCCCTGTGCTGTCACAGGTCTCATCAGTGTAACTGGTGGAGGTAAAGGTGTGATTTATCTAACCAAATGTCAGCATCTACGTTAGACAGAGATCAACTCTCCTATACCCATTGTTGTCTATGCTGACAAAGGTGTTTGTGGTTATTTGTTTAAGTGCCAACACTATAAATATCTGCAATAGGTCAGATAGACCCTCTGCACTGTATGTGTTACGAAGAGTAGTCTACACCTTGGCTTTCTAGTGGAAAAAAGTTGTTGACATATACCGGTATATCAGAAACTCAAGGATATCAACCATAATCTGTCATTTGTGGATTAAGTATCTGTGCAGAATAGATATTGTGCCCTACGAGTCTGTGTAGATCAACCTCACCTGAGAAAACCAGCAATCTTCTGCAGCTTGATTGCGCCAGCTTCTACTCCTACCACACCTTAGTTCTATCTTCTCCTCCTCCTCTCTTCTTGTGCCTGGCTGTTGCTACAGCAATGACAGTACTGTGATCAAGCTACCTAGTCCCTTTCCTCCCCTCTGAGGTCTCCTCATGCTTCTCTGTAATGCTTTTGAGCGCATAGCAGAGTTGCTGGAGCTTACCCTGCCTGATGTCACTATAAGCCCTTTGCTTTCCGTTGTGTCTCAGCTAGAATGGGTCCATACTGAGATTCTTCTCCCCACTTGGCATCCACTCGTCAGCCAACGTAAGCACCCACACAAGGGAAGTACATGTTCTGAACACCCCTTCTTGTAGGGCACCATTGGCTTCCTCTTTCTGATGTGAACTAACGTCTTCAAGTGATAACCCCTGATCTCAGGAGCTACAAGAAAGAATCAGTTTTAGACTACGGAGAGTACTGTTCTCCTGGACTCTTACACAGAAAGGGGAAAAAGTGCTGTAGTAGAATGACACTCAGGGCTGCCCAGTGTGTCATCGCTGTGCTTTGCCAGCAGAAGGACTAGTAGAAAATGCCTGACATTGCTACTTGCTTTCGGGGATAATGAGAGAAACGTGACATCAGCTGTTTTTGCAAAATCAGCATGCCATCAGAAATAGATCCTATAAGTTATGCAGGCTGTGTGATTCAAATTCTGTGAGTTGAACTTGGGGTCAGAGATGCTTATCTGTCCTTTCTTGTATAACTTTGTATCTGAGCATGAAGAGATTTAAAATTTCTATTTTGTCCTATTTCAACCCATATATGCATGATTATGTATAGAGCTAAATTAAAAGAACTGAAGATGCTAATTTAAGCTTATTTCACATGCTTTCCTCTCCCTTCTATTTTTTCTTGCTGTTTTGTTGGATTTTTTTAACATAGTACCATCAATTTATTCCTCCCTAGATTTGTTAATTTTTCTTTATATGAAAAATTGCTAAATGCAGATTTATCAATATTTGTTAGGAAAACATTCCAAAATGCTTAATTGAATATTAATTTTATTCTTTAGTGGAACATCTCTGATTAGCAGTCCCTTTCCTCAATTTATAGCGGTTTCTGCTATGTTAAACAGGGATGATTTCTGAATATTTCTGCATTAATATTCAGGAAAGTTGTGACCTCACAAAATGATATTAAAAAAAAATGCAAAAACAATCCACAAGATTTCTCACAGGTAAAATTCGTTCTGACTCTTAATTTACTGTGTCCATCACACTTGCCTTTTCTTTAGGAGGTCCTTTGGAAAAAGGGCAACTGCCCAATTCTGTACTTATAGGATGATTTTCAACAGAGACAACTCCATTATCTCCATATGATGAAGTTGATTTGGGTTTTCCTGGGTATAGGATAAAAGGATAAATAGCTGCTGAAGACACGTCAAAGAATCAAAACCAAAAAATAAACGTCTGTGAAACTTTTCATGTGTTGAACAGATTAGCACAGGTCACTTTTGCTTAATGCTCCCAGACCTCTATTTTCTGCTTCAATGTCGTGTCCTCCCAAACTCTGCAAATTTGATATAAATATGGCAGAAACCAAAGCATGCTACTCCACTGGGCACTGTGCTCAGAAGAAAAACACTATGTCCCTAACTATGATTCAGGTTTTGCATATCTGCCACATAATCACATAGGTTAGATGCAATCCTTACAACGTGGCATTGGCAAAACACTTAGAGCTTTGCAAAGTAATTTAAATATTATCTCTCTTCATAACTTCTTAACTGTTTTAACACAAAACAGATGAAAGTCCTTTTTGTGACATTCGTGTGCTACGGTTAGTTTTTTGGTTGAGGGTGAAGCACATCTTCGATGCTTCTTCTGTAGATGGAAGCTTTGATAAATAGACAAGGGAGTTAGACTGGGTCATATGCTCCTTGTAGTTTCTGCTGTCAGAACTGGAACGATCAAACATTATAGCAAGGGAGCAGTACACTTTCTCCTCATGGTGCTAGGTTGGTTTTGATGATGAGATACGTTGGGGAGAAAAACAAAACAAAACCAACAAAACTCAATGTACATGTCTAGATTAGATGATTTGCTACAGTTTTGTGGTTTTTTTTTTACCTTTGCATAACCCTAGATAAGCTTAAATACAGAAATGCATCTTTTCTTGTCTGGCAACAAATGGAAGAAGCCTCAATGATCTGCCTAGAAGAGCATACCTCTCACCATATAAATGGTGCTTTAAAACTCTCTAATTTATTAGATGCCTTTTTCTGTATTATCGCAGAATACAGCACTCTTTGAATTTAGAGAAAACAATATTGCAGGATTGAGGCAGCCTTTAATGTTACAAAGAAGTGTAATTTATTTTCATAAGCTTTTGCTTTCATTCTTATGAAAGGAGTAGCTCTGCCTCTTTCACTAAGCAATAAAAGAGGTGACTTGTCTGTCTCCTTGCTTGCTGTCTCCATTCACAGAGAATTTAGTAGCAGGGAGAGTGAAGCAAGCTGCGATGTCACAGTGTACTAGATTTTGTACTTTATGAAGAAATGCAATTTAAGTGAGATGGGACATCCAGATCTTTCTGCCTGACATTCTGGCAAAATGGTGAAATATTATGGAAGCGCATCACAAGAATGCTGGAAACTTCAGTTCTAAGTATTATCCCAGCTCTTAAAAGCTAAACCAAAGATGTAAATGTAAACCATTATGCGCTTGATCACAGGCCAACAGAAACTGGAATAACATGCTTGGTATACACTTATTATTCTATAAAATACTTTAACTTTTCATATACAAATACTTTCTATTGTGCAGATACCTTAAGTATTTAATGAAATGCATTTCCCTACCAGTGCAGTCCTTTGGCAAGAGAAGCAGAGGTTAGAAAATGGCCTGATCTTGGGATAGCACCTTCTGGAAAATTGTGTGTTCTCACAGATGAATTTGGGATCTTTTTGCACAAGCTGGGAGATCCAATGCCAGAGTGCTAAGGGAAATCCAGGCACACCCCTGCAGCAGAGAACAGGATACTGACTTTGCGGACTTACTTTCTACAAGACACAAGATAATGTTACAAGAACACGTAGAGTAATATTAAGCTAATGCAAACAATGAAGAATTAATCAAATGAGAAATGACAAAATTAATTTCAGTCTTGTTTATTTTAAGGGGAAAACAAAAAGGAATGAAATGCATATACTACTCAAAGAAAGCTTTTGGAATTTCTGCTCAGAAGTGTCCTTCCTTATTTTATTCTTGACTAGACACAAGATCAGCATGGAAAATGCAGTAATATTTCTCAGAAGTCAGGCATTCTGAATTTCCTGTACTTCTATTTGGGTGTGTGGAATATTACAGAATAGTATTCCTTGTTTAGTATGAATGTATTTCCACAATGACAGATCTTTATTTTCCCTTTCAGTAGTTCTGATTTTAATCATTAACACAGCTGAAAGCTCAAAAAACTTTGTAAAAAACCCTAAAAGACCCTTTATAGAGTGCCTGGGAGGACACTACTTGGTTTAGTCAGTGAAACACTGATTATATTCCACAGAAATTTTTCAGGCTACTTTCTTAAGTATGTTGATGTGAAAACTTAAAGCTTTTCTTCAGGAGAAAGAAAAATAATTAAAAAAAAATCTGATATCAAATTTTTGGAAAATTTTACAGTCTGTGAAGGAACACAATATGAAAGTCCCACTAGTGCCAAAATAAACAATATTTCATTTCAGGAAAATATTATTTCATATAGGAGACAGGAGTAATAGAAAGTTCAGCGCCTCTTCTGCATAAGCTATGGAGAGGCCATTTCATTTTTTTCCCACATAAAGGATCTTATGCACCTGTGGTTCTAATAAGTGAAAAAAGGTAAAACACAGGAAAGTCCAACAGATATGAAGGCTATCTTGTAACTTGTGTCATGTATTTACTGTGTGTAATTCTGTTGTGTCTCAACCTGTGCATATGCCTTCTAATGATATTTTCTCATGAAGAGTCCAGTGATTTTCAAACAATTTTCACTTTTCTTAATATTTACACCTCCAATATACAAAGGAAAAGATGTAATTTCTGTAGCGAAAACCATGATTTGATTTTATGTGGGGTTTTGCACTATTCAGAGCAGTCTGATTTTGATACAGCTTTGGGATTAAAAATATCATATATATGCACGATCGCATGCAGTGATGAGTATCTCTTAAGTCTCTCAGACATCTGCTCATTGCCTCAAGGTGTTTTGAGCTGGTGTCACTAGCTATTGAACTTGTTTTAAACACAGACTCAGATTTCAGTGACAGTGGCAGGTGCTCAGCAGCCTTAGGCACAGACCCAAAATTTCATCCCCTCTGTGAGAGGATGAGGTTTGCTTTGTCTGAAGCGCTGTACTTGAGTTGTATTCCTAGTTTACATTCAGACTTTAGCTTCAATAGCAATTACTTCCTTTGCAATTGCAAGCAACTGTTGATTTTTAGTGACAACAACTCATTAAAAAGGAAAAAAGTTGGGGTTTTTTTGGAAGATGTACTTCCAGGTGTTTTGACACACACAGAAAAGACGTTTTCAGTAAACAGAAGCTGGAGTTTTCTCCTCACATATCTGCGCCTATTTCCTGGAGGAAAAAGACGTATTACTTTAGAAGGACTTAAATTTTAAATTGTTGATAATTTTGTCAAAGTACAATCAGTCATGGTTGATGTTATGTATTTTATGAATCCTACCCGTCAGAGCAGGCTAGATGCCTCTGACATTGATTTCAGTGTGTTTTTGGTATAGTCTCCTGCTAAGAAGTTGTTAATCAGCTCAGGAAAGTAGAATTCTTCCAGCCTAATTTAAGTCATCCAACATTTAAGTGTATCTAAAAAAAGGCATTTCTCTAGGTGCTATCTATTGTCGCTGGAAAGGGAGAGGCACAAACAGAAATCAGTTGTACTTTTCCAATGTGTGCCTCAGGATGGCTCAGCTCACTGTCCATGTCTGCTTGTTGCTTTCCACTGACAGAAGACAGAACCTAGATGTCCCATCTCACCTTTTAGTGGGAAAAATAGGGTAAAAAGAAGTTGTATTTCTAATACCTTATGCCCAGTGAACAGCTATGCTCTTCCACCTGCACTCCTGCACTCCTGATATACTCTAGTACTTAATAAAGGTTGCTCATGCTCACAGAATAAGACTATTTTGGTAAAATAAAATGAGTAATTTTTTAATTTGTATTTCCTTTTGGGCTGATAGAAACAAAAACTGGTTTTATTCTATTAAACCTACATTGCTGGGGCAGAAAAGATATCTCAAAGGAGTGAAAGAGAAAATACTGCGCAGCTTAATCCTTCTTTTGTTCTAATTTATCTATTTCCATTAATTATATTTGCTTTAACTCTGCCAAACTGGGATGTGTTATCCAATGTAAACGTTTCTAGGTGAAGATAATGAACTTACAACTCCCTTCGTGTACTATTGCAGAAAATTCAATTAAGGTATTTTACTGACAGTAAATGGAGGTTAATCTTGCTGATGGGACCCATTAGTCGAAGGTACCAGTGAGTTGGCTGGGGATCACCCCTGGCATCTTCAAAGTTTTTGGCGAGCTGAATCCTACCATGTATAAACATGCTCAGTACCTTGCAACAAAATGAACAGTTAAAATTACATTAATTAAAGCTTCAAAAACAACAAAAGCCTTTGAATTTTGCAAAGAAAGTGGTCCAGAAGAGAATCAGTGACAAACTTCCACAATTCTGTCAAGGGCCAGAAAGAATGACTGGGAGGCAGAAAAGCCTCAGTTTGCTGGGAAATTGTGAGACTGAATTGAGCTGCTTCTGATATTTTAAGCTGTAAACTTTGAACCTTTCATTAGCAACAGGTAGGTACCCGGAAGGATTCATGACTATTTCTCAACCCAGAAAACCTAGTCCTTGATACCATTCAGCTGACAGGATAACCCAGATGATGACTCGCTCAGTGAGGGAGCACAGCTTCCGAAATACTCCGCTGACTCTCACGGTGCAAAGAGCAAACATCCAACAAGTGCAGGGCTCCACACAATCTGGTTACTCTTGTCTGAAGTGATTTTTTTTTTGACGTGACAGGACACCCGGGAGCAGCTAACACCTCTGACTGCTCTGGTTCCCTCTGATTCCTTCTGCAATTACCTCGACTTGCTGTCACTTTTGCTCCTTTCTGCTGCTGTGGTGGAGTGTTGCTGCTGCTGCTGCTGCTGCTGCCTGGTTTTGCTTTTGCTCTTACCAGGCAAATCCACCTGCCTTTGCTTTCAGTGTTGTAGGTGCCAACTTATAAAGGTAACCTTGCCTTTCTCTTTTCGTAGGTGGAAGATGCATTGAGTGAGGCAGATTTTCAGCTCAAGTTGGACCTGCACTTTACTGATAGTGAACAACAGTGAGTGCTGTTTTAAGGCTTGGTTGGTAATGCAGTGGTTTGCTCAGTTGGGAAATTACTTTGATGAAGCCAGAGTCCTTTGGAAGAAGGATTAGCTTTGATAAGTCTTTCCCTTGCCTCGGTGTTGAAGTTTGTTCTCTCTGCATTTGAAGAGCGTATCTCATACTCCTCTTTAAAGGAACATTTTTTTTTTCCCTTTAAGCATGAAGTTTTCAAATTGTTGAGTATTGCTTTATCTCTGCTGCTGTTAAAGTCAAAGCGAGTATCATCACTGACCTCCACGTGAGCTGGGGCTGTGGTTCAGGTATTCAGTTATCTCGGGAGACAGTGGAGTAATTTCTGACTGAAGATGGATGTAGCAACACACTAAGTGATTTTCTTGCATTAAGAGCCAAATCTGTCTCTATATTTTAGGAGGAGAGAGTCTTCCCATTGAATTTGATTTCTTCCAACTGCATTTGATTCCATAATTTTAGGTGAAGTGGGGAGCAGGATACTGTCCTGAAACATAGCAGAAGGTGTGATCACAGACATTATTTAACCACACTGAATCACAGAAAAGGCCTCCAATTACTTCAGCAGCATTTACGAGGTGTGAGAGGGAGTGCAGAGATATCATCTGAGCTGTGTCTCATGCTGAGGCCATCCCCATGTGATTTTATTTGTATCCATAGGGCACTTAAACAAATTTCAAGAGTACGTTTCCTTAACCTTTAAGATGCAAAAAAAAGAAAACTTGTTCTCTCAGGTAGGTTGACTGAACTACCAGTCATCAACTGTGACGCTGATGAGTCTAGAAGAGAGAAAAAACAAATATAAAGTGATAACCAAAACCACAAGGAACTGAAACATTCAAATCATGGAATTGTGCTCTAACACATAAATTTAATTTCTGTCATCATCTGAATGATTCACTATCTGAATCCTATTTACTATAATCAGAAGCAGTGATTTTTTAGAAAAGGATATTCTGCATATCCCATTGAAACACTGCTTGAGACTTACCGTGCACCATAGTCAACTGTCTCATCATGGGTTTTCTTAGCTCTGGGAAACAATTGGCTTCAGAAGGGTCTTTGATGCTATAAAACTATTCTTTAGAAGTAAGATTCACTTGCATTGGGAGGATGAGTTTAGGAATGCTCTGGGTCTCCTGCCCTATAAATGACTCAGATGTCACCTCATTGACTACACACTAGGAAAGTTATTCTGGAATAGTTACAATCAAACTCTGAATTAAAGTCTTGAGTCTTGTTTTTTATTTACTGAAAAAGAAGGAGAAGCCAGTCTGTTGGTTTTTTTTCTCTGCAGTTACTTCAACTACTCTGGTTTTTTTGACCTCTTATAAAAACTTTTTTTCAGAAGATGAGATATCTGTAAAGGTGCTCTGTCAGTTCTGACACAGAACTACCTCTGACTCTCACAGATTGACTGGGTTGATTGTGCTTACACCAAAAATCACAAGTAGTGAACTGTCTGGCTACGAGCACTCAAATAAGCTGCATAGTTTGCTAAATGCAATTATTTTTGCTACTTAGTTCTTCATATCCCCAGAACTAGTGCATAGGTAGGCATCAAGGACAATCACCATGGGAAATGGGAATTGCATCACATCTGTTTTTCTTTCATACAGTATATTTTTACAGATATATATATAGTTCTGTTATTATTTTTGTAACATTTTACATATTTATATTATTTATATTTATATTTATTTATGCTAGGCATAAGTACAACACAAGACACTTGTCAGTTATTTGAACCTTTTATGAATTTGGGAAGTGACAAAAATTCACCTTAAGCCATCTCCCAGTCTGCTGCCTGTAGCATGTTACAGGTTGTGACAACTGAAGCTCTCACTAACCCTTGTAAACCTCTTTCTCTTCCAGACTGAGGGATGTTCCAGCGATCCCCGTGATCAGCAGCCGTACACTGTGTCTTCACTTCCACCCCTGGAGAGGTCTGCACCACCATGTTCCTGTCATGTTTGACTATTTCCACCTGTCAGTGGTGTCCGTCACAGTGCACGCGTCACTGGTAGCGTTACACCAGCCTCTGATCAGGTAAAGGACACAGAAATGTCTGTTAAAAGACAGAGGAGAGTCTCTTCTGAGTTCATTTGTTTACTATATTGGAGGAGCAGAGAGGGTAATTTAATTTCAAGCCTTTTGGTCCTGGGCTAGGGTTCTGGGGATGACGGTTGAGAGCCAGCCTCTGACACAGGCTGCTTCCCTTGAACAAAAACTAGCAAAATCTGGGGGTCTGATCAAAAACTAGCAAAATCTTTCGGAAGAGGTTCAGAAATTTTGATTAGTTTTGATCTCTCTGCTCCCCACCTGTAGCATAAGGAAAGTGAAAATTCTCTTCTCCTTGCTTGTTTTTCCTCTCTAGCCTAAAAGCAAATAAGAGTATCTATATTTCCCCCTCCCTGTTGTTTTGTAAAGTGTTCAGGACAGTTAGACTCTCACCTCATCTCATCTGTGGCCTCTGTCCATTAGTATAATTCGTAACATTGCTAGGAGGAGGCATGTGGGAGTCAGTACTGAATGAGGCTCCATTGAATTGCTCCTTTGCAGCGCCGTTGTATTTAACTGTGCGGCAGTACAATACTAGCTGCCAGGGAGTCTAGGTGTGATTTATGTTATCTGATTTAGAATGGCAAGAAAATAATTTCGAACTCCTGCACATAAAATGGGGCTGGTGGTCAATATCCTCTAACAGTTAGAGCAGAAGATGAGAAGCAAAGGTCTTTCTGGCACTTTACGTTGTGTGCAATCTTGTCATCGCATGAGGTGAAGAATGCTGAGAGGAAGGAAACTCCTTTGGTCCCGAAGCAAAACCAGAGTTGTGGTTTAACCCAGCAGCAGCTGAAGACCACAGTATTTTATCAGCACCACAATGCGTTATCAACAGTTTTCTCATCCTAAATCCAAACCACAGTGCTAAACCAGCTACTGGCTTCCAAATTAACTCTGTCCTAGCTGACACAAGGACAAGTGTTTGGTGTTGTTCAGCTTCCCTTACTCCAGCAAGGCTTTTCACCACAATATTAGAAGACTCTTAAGTTTGTCAAATGTCATGCAAAGACCACTGTGTCAGAAAGAAAAGATTAACCTGTAGACTTTTTCCTCAGTTTTCATGTTTTGACTTAACATATCTTTGCCTCAGTTCTCTATATGTGTGAAGGCATTGCTGTCCACAGTGCCATAGAATGAAGACTACAAGATGTCAGGTTGTGACCGTGACACAAGGTGTATTAGTAGGTCAGACTGATATATCTGTCTTTTCTTCTGCTGTTAAGATACAGGTAACTGCTGTATCTCTCTTCAGCTATGTGTTGACTTTTTAAATAGTGAATTAGATTGTAACAGACTATTTCTAACCAGATAATTTTGTGCAGATAATTTGCCCATTGTTCTACCATATAAAAGGATGAAAGAATGATAGTTATCAGGCTTAATGACTGTTTTCAGTGCTTTGTTATCCTCTAATGAATGGGGCTGCAGAGATTTGTTACTGTTATTAGACATAAATCACATGATGAGCAACTATTCCACAGTCAGAGTATTCAAGCTTTTAAAATATGATTTTGTGAACATTTATGAAGTATACAATATTTTTACTTAATGCAATGGAATGAAGATTTTTGACAGCACAATACAAAGTCTCATTGGTTTCAGCCAGTGAAATCATTTTAAAGTGTGATACTGAGGATTTATCTTCTTCTTGATAAATATTCAGAGTTTGGATATCATACATTCTCCAAATACAAATCAGGGTGAAGACACTAGTGTAGAAGAAATGCCAGTCCCAAGCATTCTTAAAGAAAAACAGTCAGCTCAAACTTGTTTTTCTCACAGCTCAGATCTTTCCTGCTTAGCACTTATCAATGAAGTTTACTAGGAACATAGGAAAAAAAGTTTAATCATAAAAATTAATCTTTCTATTTGTAACATTGTATAACCTGAATGACTAGAATGACTTTTTTTTTGGTCATACTATAGAAGAAATCATCATCAGCAGCAGCAGCATAAACATCAGATAATTACACTGTCTGGGAAAAATCTCTGTGCAGTATTTCACTGTGGTTTAGTTTGCTACCTTGAACTGTCCCATCATAGTATGTACTTTAAATGTATATACATATTATTTCTACACATAAGTATACATTTAAATGTAAATCAACAACAGTTCTAGACCTATCCTGAACGTAAAGGTCATATGCTATGTAAAATTTAAATTCACTGCTGAAGTTCTTCTGGCAAACAGCTTTACCTGAACCACAGCTACTGATTCACATATGCCCTGTGGACTCAGGTTTTCATAATTTGTTAGCTCTGCTGGCAACTGTATTTAAACAGTGAAAATAGTAAGGAAACCTACAAGATATTCAGGCCTCTCTCTGCAGGGTACTGTTCACCCACAAACAGCTCCTGTTGGGCCAACCTTGCCAGTTTCCTCCATTACCTCCTTGGGTTTTTTTGACAAGTGAACATTTTGATATTGATGTTTTCCCTGGTTAATAATTCTTATGCAATAAATATTACATTAGGCTTGATACTTTGAAGCCCTCACACCTTACCAGACTGAGAATGAGTGATATTCATGTTTTGGGGATTCCCTGAAGGAATCTGGATGGAAATTTTGTGACTCAGCTTTTTAAAAAAATATAACCCTCAGCTTTTTAACAGGGTCCCATTTCACGGCAGCCCAACACTCTCAGCTTTTCCTCACAGGAGAGGTATTCCAGTCCTCTGCTGAGGCAGAATTGCAGTCAACTTACTTCCAGCTCTGTTTTCTCTACAGGAGTCATATTTGGTCTAGATATACATGGTGGGATGCTTTGGAGTTTGGATCATCTCCTCTTTAGGCTACTTGGGCAGCTGCATCCCCCTGAAACACTGCTGCAGAGGGGACTCCGAATGTCAGGGAATGAGTTGAATGGTTTTGACTTGTCCTCATAGATCGCTGAACCAGAGCTTGGTTAAAAATTGTCACTTTGACTTTCAGAGTTCTTTAACTTCTCTAAAAAGCACACTAGAAGTAGCTGGGGAAGCTGCACTGCTGAGATCCAAGTCTCAAACTTTGGCTTTCCAGGCAGGAGTGTGACAATAGGGCAGAACACGGACGAAGGGTGTGGTGGTTGTGAGAGCTATTGTCTTGACCTGAAACACCACTCACCTCACCTGTGTCCTGCCCGACACCTAAACCCTTCCACCAATCAGAGCAGGACATTCCTCAGCATAAGAAAGACATGGACCTGTTGGACTGAGTTTGGAAGAGGCCACAAAAACGACCAGAGAGATGGAACACTTCTGCTATGAAGAAAGTCTGAGACAGTTGGGGTTTTTCAGCCTGGAGAAGAGAAGGCTTGGAGAAGATCTGAATGTGGCCTTCCAGTACTTAAAGCAGGCCTATAAGAAAGATGGGGACAATCTTTTTAGCAGGGCCTGTTGTGATAGGACAAGGAATAATGATTTTGAACTAAACAAGAGTTGATTTAGACTAGATATAAGGATGAAATTTTTTACAGTGAGGGTAGTAAAGGTCTGGAACAGGTTGTCCAGAGAGGGGGTAGATGCCCCATTCAAGGCCAGGTTGGACAGGGCTCTGAGCAACCTGATCTAGTTGAAAGTGTCCCTGCTCATTGCAGTGGGATTGGACAAGATGACCCTTACAACTCCCTTCCATCCAAAAACATTCCATAATTCTATGAATTGTCACACCACTGCTTGCAAACCATAAGCCTCAAGTTGTGCTGCTGCCGACCCCAAGCCCATTTTCATCTCCCACAGTGACAGCTGGTGTGCTGGGTGATGGGGTCTGCACTAAGTGCTTTTGGCAATTGCAGATCATGGAGCAGCATTTTCAGACTTTTGAGATGTGGGAGAAATTGAGGAGAATCTAGAACAGGAGTTAGTTGGCATGTCTCTCCTGACATCACAGAAATTACATTTCTCTTTGGAAAGTAAAGGGCTTGACTCTGATGATCTCAATTTATCCACGATGACAGAAGATGATCCCAGCAAGTCTGTTCTGATGAACAGAAAAAGTGAATGATATTCAAGCTCGAGAGTACTCCCTTGCACTGGCCTCCAAAAACTGCTTAAAATCCTTTTTTTCCTCTTACCTAAGCTCCAGAGGCTAAATGTGAGTAGATAGTTGCAAGAGGAAGGTTAGGAGGAAGGTTAGGGCTTTTGGACTCCAGTTTTCTCTTTCATATAGATCAGCTTAGTTTCTGGCCTGAGGCATTGACTTCTCCTTTTGTTCCCTGTGACTGGCTTCACAACTGAACCGATCTGTAAGTGAAATCAGCAGTTATCAGCCCAGATTCAGCTGTTAGAAAAGACACTTTGCCTGGCATAGTTCAGACTTCAAGAAATCTTTCTGCTTTTCCTGAAGGGACACATCCCTGGACAGGTCAGCTTAGTCTCAGTCATGCTGTAGGCTCAGTGCCATTCATATATTGGACTTATTTATGAAGCAAACAACAAGAAGCATGGTTTCCCACTTCACTAATTCCATAGACATTTGTCTACTCCCTCCCATAGCATCATTTAGGTTGGAAAAGTCCTTTAAGATCATTGAGTCCAACCATTAGTCTAGCAATGCCAGGTCCACCACTAACACATGTCCCTAAGCATCACGTCTACTCCTCTTCCGAATACCTCCGGGGATGGTGACTCAACCATTTTCCTGGGCAGCCTGTTCCAGTGCTTGACAACCCTTCCGGTGAAGAAATTTTTCTGACTGAGAGTACACCGGATCCCCTCATCCAGATCATTGGTAAAGATAGTCACAGATAACGAGGTGGTCGCAGAGGAAACGTCTGCTGTAGTGAGCAGGAACATGTCTCCTTTGCCACCTGGAATGGAATCTGGTTTACATGTCTTCTACTGAAAGTCTATCCAGTGACTTCAGATGATTTATACTTTCTCCATCTGAAAGCTTTCTGGAAATGTGAGAGATGTGTTTCAGCACCACACCTCTATTCTGCGCAAACTGGTCTCTCCAAAGCTGTGCTTTGTCTGAGGACTGTGCAGAATCTAGCTAACTCAATGGTCACAGCATCTGCACTCTTACTTTTGCTCTTCAGCTTCAGCTGAAAACATTTGCAATCTGAAAAAAACAAAAAAACCCACAAAAACACAACAAGAAAAAATACCCAGGACTTGAAATTGCAGCAGATAAGCAAGATCATCATAGGCAGCTGGCAAACCTGTTTTCTCTTGTTTGCACAAGAAAGGGAGTTAATTTCCTCAGTTTTCTGGATTCTCCTCAACTTTCTGTTCTCCTCACTTCCCTTTGCACATCTATGTGAAAAACAAAGTAAACTGTCAGGATTTTACATGTTAACACTGAATTCTTAATTACCCACATCCATATAGCTGTATGAGGCATAAGAAATCTTAGTGGCATCTGAGATGGGGAAATAATACAGCACAAATATTGAAGGTGGAGAAAGCAAGACACAGGTATTGATTTTTTGAGTGCCTTGAGCTTGTTCTGCTCTGGAAAGAGGAAGCAGCGATAAGGGAACACAGGGTATTTCAGGGTTTCAGCCCTGACCTAGTTCTGGTCTGCTCCACGGCACTGAGGAATCAGGCCAACCAACAGTCATCCTTGAGCAATTTTATCTCACCTAAATTCTTTTATTCCCAAGCACCCTCCTGTTCCTCAAAAGCACGACTGTTATATTTATACGTGATATGCCTACATCTGTACCACCCTGTGCATTGTGAATCTGCGTGCTGACTATATAGGTCAATTTTTCTACAATTCAAAGTGTAGGTGCCACTTACTTATGGACAACTTATATATGGAATTGCCACAGATATAATCCTGGGTAATAAAATTCATTATTTATTTTCCTTCTCCATTCTATTTACAAATAAATTAATCTGTAGAAAGAAACTGGAATATTATGCAGTGAAGAGCTATTACTAAAAGAATTCTATTTTTTAATTTTTTTCTAAGAACCGGTTGATTTTTGCTTTGGGTTTTTTTATTATTATTATTTATTTATTAGTTGGTGATGTATCTGTAAAGATAAACCTTCACTTTGACATGCTGTTGTCCTGAGTGACCAGCCAAGAAGTCACATAAGACAAAACTATTTCTGAGTAAAACTTCCACAAAAAAACAACTCACAAACCCCAAAAAAACAACAACAAAAAAAACCTCACCCAAAACTAAATAAATATTACTCCATGAATTTACCTGCTTTCAGGTTTTATAACAATTAAGATTAATTTCAGGACATATGATCCAGTGTTTTCCAGCAATCAAATCAAAAGAGGTTTCAAAACTGATTATGCTCTGACTTTTTTTTGGATTTAGGGCAAGATATCTGTTTCCATTACAAGTTTTATTTTAATAAATCTTATCAGTTTCACTCAAGTAGCACAGAACATTTTACAGTCACTGACTGTAACCTTAGTGAAACTCTTCGTGTAAGAGAGAAACATGTCTAGAGGAGCGCAATCAGTAACTATAGAATCACAGAATGTTGGAGGTTGGAAGAGGCCTCTGGAGACCATCTAGTCCAACATCCCCTGCTGGAGCAGGATTACCCAGGGCAGCCACTCAGGAACGCGTCCTGTCGAGTTTTGAAAGTCTCCAGAGAAGGAGACTCCACAACCTCTCTGGGCAGCCTGTGCCAGGGCTCTATCACCCTCACAGTAAAGAACTTTCTTCTCATGTTGAGGTGGAACTTCCTATGTCCTAACTTAAACCCATTATTTCTTGTTCTATTACTGGGCACCACTGAAAATAGATTGTCTGCTTCCCCTTGACACCCACTCCTCAGATATTTATATACGTTAATAAGATCCCCTCTCGGCCATCTAAATGCTGAACAGCTCCAGGTCTCTCAGTCTCTCTTCACAGGAGAGATGTTCAAGTTTCTTAATCATCCTCATAGCTCTCCATTGGACTCTTTCCAGTAGGTCCCTGTCTCTCTTGAACTGGAGAGCCCAAAACTGGACACAGTATTCCAGGTGTGGTCTCCCCAGGACAGAGTAGAGGGGAAGAAGAACCTCCCTAGACCTGCTGGACACACTTTTCGTAATGCACCCCAGGATCCCATTGACCCTCTTGGCCACAAGGGCACATTGCTGTCCCATGGACAATTCGCTCTTCATTAGGACTCCCAGGACTTTCTCCATGGGACTCCTTTCCAGCAGGACTTCCCCTAATGTGTACTGGTGCCTGGTGTTATTCCTGTCCAGATGCAGGAGTCTACACTTATCTTTACTGAACTTCCTGAGGTTCACCTTCACTCAGCTCTCTAGCTGGTCCAGATCTCGTTGGATGGCAGCTCAGCCTGCCTGGGTTTCAGCCACCCCTCCCAGTTTTCTATCATCAGTGAACTTGCTGAGGGTGCACTCTATCCCCTCATCCAGGTAATTGGTGAAGATATTGAACAAAACTGGACCCAGCACTGATCCCTGGGGAACACCACTGGCCACAGGCCTCCAACTTGACTCTGTGCTGCTGATCACAACCCTCTGAAATCTGTTGCTGAGCCAGTTTACAATTCACCTCACAGTCCAATCATCTATCCCACATTTCTTGAGTTTTCCTATGAGTATGTTACTGGGGACAGTATCGAAAACCTTACTGAAGTCGACGTATATGACATCCACTGCTCTGCCTTCATCAACCCATTTTTTCACACCTTCACAAAAGGATATCAGATTAGTCAGACAAGATTTACCCTTGGTGAATCCACACTGGCTACTTCTTGCAGTTGATTAGAGATCCTTCAGAATGAGCCACTCCATCATCTTCCCATCCTCTTGACCAGACTGTAGTTGCCAAGGTCCTCCTTCTTGCCCTTTTTGAAGACTCAAATGATCTTTTTTGAAGACTGGAGTGATCCACATATTATTCTCAAAAATAAATAACAGATCACTCATGCACTCTATGGTCACATGCCGGTAACAGTTTGCCAAAAGTTATATTAAAGTCTTGAGTTAAAATACTGAGGGAAATCAGTGTTGTCCATTACATCTTTCCCAATCTGTGGAAGTTAGAAAGAAGTTCCCTTGAAATGCAAATGGTGCTGTCACTGGGCTATATAGGGGTTTGATTCCAAGGTATGTTATTTCTATGGGACTTACATTTTTCATTTTGAAAATCAGTAATATTTTTTCCTTAAGGGACTGAGGGAAAAAGGAATGATTTCTCCATAGGATGTGACTTAAATGGGATGAAAGTTAATTTCCTGAACTTCCACTCCTGGTTCAGTTACAAGATTAACATTTGTTGTCATTAGAAATGTGATGACTCTGTGTTTTTTTGTTGGTTTGATTTTTTACAGTTTGACTATTTCATATAGTGCAAGACAGTTTCTTTTTTTTTCCATGTGAGATTCAGATACCAGTCTGTAGTGGGCTTTTTTTTATTTTTTTTCCCTTCTACTGAAAACTACAATTCCTGAAGAAATTAAGTTTTGCTTACTAAAAAAACCCCAAAGATCTTCACTTAGAAAAAAGTGAATGAAAAATGAAAAAAGGTTATTTCATTTTGAGTCTGTTTAATCTCAACGAGAATATTATGTTTTATTAAACTAGCCTAAAGCATATATTCTGAATTACTTCAGTAACACATCTGAATTAACATTTATCAAGGCCAACCCATTTCTTGTGCTGGGGAACAATCATCTTGTTTATATGTTAAAGAATTGTACACAGAGGATGAAAACCAGGAAATGATTACGTAATATTTTGCACCATACAAGATGTGCTACGTTCAATTCTCCATCCACTGGCTCAAAACAAACAGAAAGTGCAGCACACGTTACAGCACGCAGTTCATTCCAAAAGATGTTACAGAGGCCAAAAGTATAAATCCAAAAGACATGGACACAAATTCTTAGAAGATAACCATGACTGCTGGAAATAATGACCCAAATATAACCTCTGAGTTGGAAAGTGCTTAACTTTTAATTGCTGATATGTTAGAGGCTATACTAAAGGGGAAAAAATGGACTTTTCAAGGCAGATTACTATAGTATGTGTCCATAGATGGCTACTATGAGACTCCTTGGAAGGATAAAGACATTACATTAATAAGGTCATCAAACAACAGCTCAAAAAAAAAAATTTCTTTCACTAAAAATAATAATTCTGCACACATGTTCATTCTCTCAGACATGTACACATTACCCCTTTCAACCTTTTTTATCCTGATTTCAAATAAAAGCTATGTTAACAGGCAGGATGAGGATCTAAACACTGATATTAATGCTATTAAATATAGTACAAAAAGACATGTAAATAACCAAGGTTCAAGATTCATACAAATTAGTATTGCTGCAGGAATAACTGGAAAAATAAATACAGAGAACAAAATCTAATGTAGTAAATTAACCTTTTATTGCTAATAAAAATTGTCTTCAAGTATTATGTACTTCAGAAAACATTAGGGGAACCTCAACAGATTGTAAGCCTTCCAGTTAAACTTTGCCTCAACAGACAGACATTTTGGCAGGTTTCCCAGAAAAGATTTTTGTTTTACAGTGCTATGTGAAATCAATTTCCATAAACCCAACAGATTAAAATCCCTTCTCTGCTGTAAAAGGAAAATATATATATATAAAAAAAACGGCATTGAAAACTGTTTTTCTCTCTCTTAAAACCTCTGAAAGCTTTGCTAATATTCAAATGAGGACTTTTCTGTGTGCAGGCAACATTTGTTTAAGCTTCTCTCTGATACCACAGCAATCATTTTTTATTTCTGCTTCTTGAGCCTTACCAGCAGACCAGGACAGACAACATCATCTAATAACAGCTGAAATTATTCAGAGCAGTGTTTATCTCTTGACTGTTTGAAATTGCTTTAGTTTATTTATTTATTTTTACCTTAAATGTTGCATGTAGGAAATACATGTAAAGACTTCACGCTGCTTCGAAGCAGCCAGCTGGAAATTCTCTTGGATCACATAAATTACTACATACATAAACAAGGCCAGGTGTACACTAAGGTTTTCTATCCCATCCTCACCCTTACAGGAAATCCGTATTGTCAGCATATCAGCGTTAGGTGATATATAGCAAACAGCAGTTCTGACTTAGAGGTGAGGCAGGGATTTATGATTAACCTCCTGAAACTTGTCCAATTCCTAATTTTGCTCGAGATTCTTTTTTTCTGGTGTTGCACACTTCACTGAGTTGCCCTGCACTTCAGAGCCTCAGCTGTTATTTGGGTGATAACAAGTACTGCTACACCTCCCTTTTGTCTGGTATCCTTAGCATAAGCATCTTTCTTTTGTTGTGTGTTTCTGTCCAGCAGCTAGGACCCTTAACTGTCCTTAAAAACTCAATTAGGCGTTGATATCCGCAAATTATGGCTGAGCTGAGCTGATGTGGCCATGTGATACACATCTATGTAGAGGAATAACCTCAGATCGGAAAGTTTTGGCAGAGTGATTGGCACTGTCTCATGGCTTTTAGTTCTGGCACATTATGGGGTTAAGATTTGTTTTTGTACTCCTCATCTTGGAAGCCTTTTTTTCAAGTTAATTAGTTCTCCTGGGGTAATGTAATTTGGGATGCCTGGATGGGCATCAGATGCCTGTGGAGAGTAATCCCAGTTTGAAAATCTGTAACAAACTTGGTGGCTTTAGCTCTGCACTGAGTGTGAACAGCAAATGTGTTTGGTTTTTTTTCTCTGCAATACATCGTTTTAATTCCATCTTTGCCTACATGCTTTTAAGAACACTTATGGTTGCTTGCATCACTGTTTAGACTCAGAAATTTGTATTCGCCACAAGTAGCCTCATTTTTCTCTTGAAATCTTGATGTAGTTTGTGTACAGCACATGTTATCACAGGGACTAACAGTGGGGTGTTATCTCCCCCCACTTCAGGTCTTTATGAGCCAGTCATCCTAGCGTCTCCCTAGAGTCCACAATGAGAAATAAGCACTCTGAGAATGAAATTCATCTGACCTATTAGGTATCACTACTTGAGAAAGAGATGACTCACACCCTGGAGATGCCAAATCCTCTCCAGCAAACAGAAAGGCAACCCTACATCATTAACTGGGTTGTAAACATTTGCTGAGATTAATCCAGAGTAAGAACTCTAGCTATTCATCAGGACTCTGGTGGGCTCAATGCTGAGTAAACTCCACACAAAGTGTTCCACTCTTGATAGGTTCATGCTCTAACATGGAAAACATACAGATAACAGTCAGAAGGGAACACTGTGAACCTAAAAGTCAACACTGTGAACCTAATAGTCAACACTGAGAGGCAAGGACCTCAGCACTAAACCAACTTAAATTCTATCAGGTTTCAGAGGAAGAATTTGGATAACAGCAAATTCATGTTGCATATGGGTATGGGAGAACACATCCGAAAGGGATGGACAGCACACAGTAAAAAAAAAAAAATGTAGATTTTGAGCTGATGTCCTGTCTTTTTGGTACTGAAAGATTCTGTCATGGGACAGTGGGAAGTGGGAACTAAAATTCCAATCTGCAATGAAAGATTGGAATAAGATATAAAGGTTATGGATAATGAAGCAAGGTTGTGCACAATACAAAGAGGAAGGGTAATATGGTTAAAGCCTCTGCTGTAAGACAGTGGAGAAAGGTCTGGGTGAAAGATAACACTCAAGCCACCAGGCTTAATGCCAAGACAACTAACTCCATTCTCATCATTTGATCTAGCGCATACTGGACAACGTTAATTCTGAAAGGCAAAGGCGGGTTTACAGCGTCAGCTTGAAATGAATAAAAGCAAAACCTACCACCTCCAAAACTAAAACAGCAAACGTGTTCTCAGGAAGGGAATAGCAACAATGGCTTTTATCTAACACTGCTGCACTGATTATTTTTCTTCTCAATTTTTCTTCTTTTAGTTTTGCTCGTCCCGGGAAAGGTTCATGGCTTGGTAAAAGCAACCTGGAGGCGGGACCAGACCAATCCAGTATGTCATTAGAAAATCTAGTTTTTGGAGCTGGCTACTGCAAACCCACTTCTTCAGAGGTAAGGAGGATGAACGACGATGTCCTACTTCCATTTGGTTACACAAGATGTCTAGATTATCTCTGAAGAACATGTACTGGCATATATTGGTACTAGAGGGAATTAGTTGGAGGAAGAACCCTTCAGACATTTCTGCTAGAACCACCTTGGTTCTTGCACTTGGATACACAATTCCTGCCTGGTCAGTCCACCTGTATGAACCATTTCAGAGAAGCTCAGGGTGTATAGATGGACCAAGCTGCCCATGACATTTTTAGGCCAGATTCACTTGACCAAATGTCTGCTGTAAGGTGAAATTAATTATTAAGTAAAAGATCCTGGGTTTCAGGCTTTGCGGTTGACAGTCAGAGGACTTGAGTCATTATTAAGAGTGTTGTGAAGGAAAGGTTTGTGCCTGAAGTATTGTGTGTGTTGGTGATGTGGTGTTGCACACATTACCTTACTCAAAGCAAGTTCCACAGTAACTGCAGGTGTTTGATCTTATTGCTTAATGCAGGTGAAGAGGAGAGCTTGTTGTTCCAGGATGCTGAGGGGAGGCATTGATGCTCTCTACAACTACCTTAAAGGAGTTTGTAGAGAGGTGAGAATCAGTCTGTTCAACCGAGAAATAAGTGAATGGGCATGAGGCAATGGCCTCAAATTGCACAAGGGGAGGTTTAGATTGAATATTTGGAAGAATTTCTTTACTGAAAGAGTTATGAGGCATTGGAACGGTTGCCCGGGGCAGTGCTGGAGTCCCTGTCCCTGGACGTACTTAAAAGTCAGGTAGACATACTGCTTAGGGATATAGTTTAGTGGAGGACTCATCAGTGTTAGGTTAATGATTGGACTTGGTCATTTTAAAGGTCTTTTCCAATCTAGGCAATTCTGTGATTCTGCAATTTATAGTCCAAAGTTTTTTGGAAAATAATGATTAATTGAGGGGGTTGGATTTGTTTGAAGTACTAGCTTTGAATCGGTTTTCTGTCAGAAGTGTTTCCTCAGCTCTAGAAACTCCACCCAGAATATTTTAGTCATTAACTTATTAGGAAACTGTGATCGAAGGATTCTGATTAACATGCTGCCCTCAGCTTCTCTCAACCTTTCCTGTCGAAGCTGTTTTGTTCTCTATAAATATTAAAAATATGCTAGCCTAGAGCAGCTGATGCAGAAGAACTACCAGGGAATTAACTCAGACTGAGAATGTTTGGCCTGAGGCTGCTATCTGAACCATTGGGTCATTGAATGCTTTTGGCAAACAACTGGCCTCAACCTCTGCCACTCTGGTAGACATTCACATCATATAAATTTAAATAACTGATTCAAGTGTTCATCTTTCTAGACTAATCACTGTATACCTCCATACATCATACAAGAGAGAGACTTCTTTGGAGAGTGGTTCCTACTTTTTGTTACTGCACTACTCTGATTAGAGAGAAGCAACAATATACTGGTGTAAAGCAGTGAGTTAACAAAGTTCAGTGGTGAATGCAACAGTCATTTAACCAGATTTGGTGGCAAGGCACACATCATTATTTACTGCCTAGAGATCAGGAGGAGACAAAACTGTCAGAGAGACTCTCCTGTTGAGCCACGAGGTTCAGAAAGGACACCCTTGCCTTCTAAAGTCCTCCTCAGAGAGGAGTCTAGGTGTGCCTGGATCCACTTTTAGTCCCAGACTTAGTCAACAGTTTATGTCTAACAGATTATGTATACGTAATCAATTCTTTATATCACTTAGACAAGATTTCAAAGTCTGGCATACTATTAATCATTTAGCAAGCATCTTTTGAAGCAAGGAATCTCTCAACCTCGAGGAGTAACCTTGAGACGTATCCTTACTCAAGGGGAGACCCTGGCATGCAGCCTGCTGCTGTACAGGAGGGCTCAATGTGCCCTGAGGTGCCCGCTATTTATAAAGTAATATGATTGACTTCCAGTTGTATTTGCATACCAGCAAGACACCTGGGTCACTGTTCCAGACAGCCCTTGGGTACCATATTTCCATCCGTCCCCCAAAGTTCAGAGTAAGCTGGATGCAACCATCAGGACCCCGACTGCAGTTACACCTTGAGCAGGGCGGGTGGGTGGTGGTGGTCATGCGGGGAGGGGCACACTGCCACAATTGTCCTCTGGACAAATCTCTGTTGTAAAAAGATAAATGGAAAGACTAACCCTCCACTCCCATTTTCCTTTTACTCTCCACGGAAAAATCTTAGCCTATGGTGATTAGGAAACCTTATGTCCTTCCCAAATGTTTTTCTTGGATGGAAATTCTGTTTTCTACCTGTCTCTGTTGACTAATAGAGACTTTTTTATTTGGAATGACAGCAGGTGACCTAATACATACTAAAATGAAAGCGCTCTATCATGAGCTGACTTTAGCACTCTGCTACCCTGCAGGTCATCAGAATGTCACACACCAAGCAATCATAAATATAAGGCTGCACAATCCACCTCCACATGGTCAGATGTGCATTTGCTTAGCTTCAGAAACCTCTACAAGTCATGACATCTGTTCTTGATCTGAGCATTTTAATTTAATAGACTATGATGGCCTTTTTGCATATGCTATCCATGATTTAGGATAATGAGCAAAGACTAATTCTCTTCGTTTATTGTTAAAAATAAAAATCCAGAGCTAGAAAGAAAACTGTGGTGGGGGTAAGCCTAACTCCAGATGAGGGCCTTGTGGTTGACTGTGGAAGTTTATATCAAGCCATAAGGGATTGAAGGAAGAGGAGTAATATTATTTCTTGTAGTGCTGCAATGTTTTGCCTGGGTCAAGTTTACTTCCCTTTACAGTTTTGTAGTTTCTCTTCCAAGTTATTAGAATGTGCTTGTTAAATGTAACTTCAACTGGACTACAGACATGTCTGGATTTAGGGAATTTTGCAATCACTTTCACTGAGCATGAGAATGGATCCTGCCCTTTTCATTAGATGAAAACTGTGTTTCTCTACTCTATGTGTATTTTAGGGGTTTTTTTGGGGACTTTGCCAACTGCATGTTCAAATTAAGAACTGTTGAATACCTTAACTCAAGATTTTTTTTTTTTTATTAGCTCTTCTGATCTGATACAACTGGCTAAATCTAGACTAGAACAATTACTATATCTTGCATTCTAAGGCACACAAAGCGTGACTGGACAGCAGGATATGCAAAAACAAATTTTAAAGAGACTTTGGTTATTACATTTCTATGTTGCAAAATGCTGTAAAACACTTAATATTGGTCTATCCTGTTATGTATTTTGCTTTGGTTTGATCTCTGCAAAGCATAAATTCTACAAAGTCATGAAGCAGACTGGTTTGCAAAAGTAAACTTTGCTGTCACTAGTGTCATCATACTCAGTAGATGGACTGGTGGCACGGTGTGTTGTGTTTCTGTGGCAAGGCTTTGGTAGTGGAGGGGGATGGGGACAGGGTTGTCTACTGTGAGAAGACACCAGAAGCTACCCAGCTGTGTTAGACAGAGCCAGCTCCAGCTGGCTTCAAGATGGACCCACCGCTGGCCAAAATTAAGCTCCTTGGTGACATTGGTAGCACCCCTGTGATAACATATTTGAGAAAGGGCAGAAAAACTCAAACATGGTGCCGCAGTCATGAGGAAGAAGACTGAAAAAATGTAAGAGAAAACTCTGCAGCCCCCAAGGTCAGTTAACAAGGAAGAGAGGAGGTGCTCCAGGCGCTGGAGCAGAGATTCCCCTGCAGCCTGTGGTAAAGACCATGGTGATGCAGGTTCTCCCACTGCTGTCCATGGAGAACCTCACAGTAGAGCTCTGCCGTGAAGGAAGATGGCTTTAGATTTGTTTTTATATCTCATTCTAATCTGTTTAATTTGTAATAAATTCTATTAATTTCCTTGTGTAGAGTCTGATTTGGCCATGATGGTAACTGATAAGTGATCTCCCTGTCCTTATCTTGACCCTCGAGCCTTCTGTTGTATTTTAATTCCTCCATTCTGTTGAGGAAGCAGAGCTATAGAGCAGCTTGGTGGGCACCTGGCCACCACACATGAGTCAGACAAGAATTGAATACATAGTTTCCATAGAGTAGTGGCTGGATTTGCAGTAGTGCTAAGCCCTCAGGAAAGCCAGAATTGAGCTGAAATCTGATGTTAATACTACTAAGTCATATTTTCCAGACATCTCTTGAATACCAAGTAGAGGACTCATCTTGATGTACCATCTTGATCTCATGCATCCCATTTTACTTATTTCTTCCTTATAAAACATGGGTGCATCAGAGAGCTAATTTTCTTTTTAGGCCCATAGGGTGACTGTGGAAGTTCTCATCTAGTTTGTGTGGTTGATTTGTTTTTTCCTTACTGGAAATGCAAGCTACTGCCTTCATTTCTAAAGAAAGTCTGCATCAGTCATCAGCTCCTCTTGCCACTTCCTGAGCTAATCTTCTGTCCTTGGGCTGCTGAGGTGTCACTGCTTAATGACAGATCCTGAAGGCTCCTTGTTCTGCACTTCTGACTTCTCAGTGCAGAGACTAATTAAATGCCAGTGGCTTTGGGCTGTACACGTGCATCTTCCCCAGCTCTCCTCAAGTGACTTCTGAATGCCACTGACAGTTTCCTCATCTCCCAGCTTAGCTGAGTAGATATAATAATAAATCCATTTATTATTATATATGGGACATCTAGTGGGACGAAACAAACTCATGAGCTGTGTGTGACTGGTTTCCCTCAGGGGCATCTGAATTCCCCTTTGGGTCTGCTAAATTGCTTTTCTCTGTGAGGAAGTTCAGGGGTTTGTTTCGGATGTTACAAGGTCTGTATCTGACCGTCCCACTGATTCATGCTTTCAGGTGATCTCAGCAGCCATAAGAGCTGGAGACTGAAAAATATCTACAGATCCTACAACTACAGTGACATAAAAAGAAAATGTTCCTTGAGGAACTGAAAACTGAATGGTCACCTACACTTCAGGAGTTTAATGCCTTACCCTGTACCTCTGTTGTCAGACTGTTTTAATATCTTTGTAATATTGTGCATGACATGCCTGCTGTGTTATAATCAAGTTGAGTCAATGACATACTGGGGGTTATTAATAAACTGTACTCACAGTAATCTTATTTTCATTTGGATAGCAGTTGCACTGAAGATAAATTGACTTGTAAGAAATCAGATTGATTAATCATATGACTTCCCATTATTAAGTCACTGGTGTTTGACAAGAAGTGTTCTTCCTCCATCTAGCATTGATACAGCTATCCCAAAAGACGTAAAGTTTATACCTGGCAGAATGCAAGAACTAGGAGTGTCATTCAAATAAAATTACGTTGATGATAAGAGTTATTTTCCCCAGACAGTTTGCTAATATTTTCATCTTTTCAGCAATATATGCAAATCCTAGGCTGTTTCAGCCTAAAACAAAAACAGCATTCAAGCATACATTTTTATGTCACATGGGATTAATCTGTGTTTTAGTCTTCTTCTGCATAGTTATAGCTCTTTGGCCATGATACTTCACTTTTTCGGTTCTTGGAAAAGGAAAGTTGTGCATCAGAGAATAGCCCATGTAGGGATCCCTTGTGGGAATTGTGTCCTGAAATGTTGGTTTAGCTGGGAGGAGAGTAATACATAGCTGCACACTTCATTCCTCTTCAGACATAGGAACTTTAAAGTAGATATTCCTGTTATCTTTTTTTTTTGTATTTGTATTTTTTAATGTATTTTTATTTATTGACAGAGCAGCTGTCATTTGAACTTAACTCTGTTGTTCTTTTTTTTTTTTTCTTCCTCCCCATGTCCCCTCCAGGACATCTGCTGTGTCCTGACCCAAATCCAATGTTCTGTGAGAAGGTGAGAGAGGCAGAAGGAGAAGAGGGGAAAGGGGAAGGCTGGGGGAGAGGAGTACAGGTGAGGGAGGGCAAAGCAAGGCAAGGCAAAAGAACTAAAATTTTGCAAAAGGCTGTTCCCTTTTAAAGGAAGGACAATGTATAGTTATCCCATTTTTTTTCCTTTTATAACTAACAGAGGTTCTCTCTCTCCACCTAGAACGGAGGAATACAAAGTGTCTAGAGGGCTGTGAAGCAGCCAAGTGTCTTTTTTATTTCTTTTTCTTCTTTTTCTACTGTGCACCGGGGGAGATGTTTTACAAACAGTGCCTGATTATTTACAAACTTCAAGCACAGTTAAGATTCTGATTTTACTAATTTAGAACTGGAGTGTGTAAGATAGCTGGTATATATTATTTAACATTGAAAAAATACATTAGTTAAAAAACACAACGTATCTTTTGCTTATAATTATTCCATATAAGTAATCCAGACTGCAGATGTGTATTTTATATCAGAATTTTACCTGGAATTGTAAATTTTTCATGGAAATGGTTTTAATTTTGGTCTCAGAATTCTCTGCTTTGGTGTAAGCGTGGTATGGAAAGCATATCTTTCACGTAAAGGAACAGGATTCTTTCAGTGTCTTACTTATGCAAATGGTAATTAGTTGTGATTAGGACTCCAGCAGATGTCCAAGACGTAATAATTCTGAAATAGTAAGAGACCTGATATACTGCTCTTTATAAGGTATAGTGACAAGTATCTTTAATCAGTGTGTTCAGGGTACCGTTTATGATAATTACTGATGAAGTCTTTAATCTTCAGTTGCCTGAAGATAAATGGCTGATCTTTAGAAAGGACTAAATGATTTCCTAGTTGCAGCAGAAAACATGGTAACTAATAATATGACACTAACTAGTTTCTTTTCTGTTATTCTTACTTTCTTGATCTGACATCTGCAGGGTACAGCAAGGCAATGTTCTGCATTATGATGGATGTCAAAACCAAGATTAATTTGGAATTAGGCCTAAAACATGATTTTGAAACAGCTTTGCAATTTTTTCACTGTGGATATTCAATGAAAGTGAGATGAAATCATCTGGAGATTCCTGTAGTACTCCAGACAGGACAGTGATTAAATTTCCCTCTGGAGAAATTCTCGAGGAATTGTTCATATTGGATTGATATTTGGTTCCTTTAGAAAATCAATAGAATTTGCATAGGAAATTCCACTTCTCGTTGGGTTTTTTGTTTGTTTGTTTTTGCATATTTTGCATATTTATTCTTTTTGCTATACATAACAGTGCTTGTGTATTGGAAAGAATTAGTCTCCTACATTCTCTTTACAAATCTTCCTGTTTCATGACCTATCACTGTAAAAAGTAAATCACACCTGGACTTGCATAACTGAAAGAATTTTTATCGCTAGTTAGAGTAGTTGTGAGTACAGTACAAAAAGGCAGACTGAGCATGCAGAATTTCTTTCTCTTTCATAGCTACTGCTACAGTGATATACTGAAGGACTTATTGGCTCCCCTCACCATAATTTCTCACTTTGGGGCTGAAATCCACTGGTGAGATTTGTACAGTCCTTCACTAGACTAACATTCTTTCAGTTAAAGTTTACCCTTGGTACTGATTTCAGCACTGATTTTTTGAAGACGGTTATAGGAGGGGAGTTGGAACGTGTTTCCCTCTTTATTCCCTGAACTGAAGTGCACAAGCAGCAGGAACAGCCTTTCTCCTCTTCACTTTAGGAAGTGGACTTGGCCACTCTGTACCTTTGGTAGAGTGCTCTGTGATTCAGTTTTTCTTTCCTTTCAGTGTTTCTTTTTTCCCAGCAGTACTTTGTTGAAAAAATATCTTCATATGCCCTAAAGAACACTACAGTGATTCCCACTGACTGATGATAGGGGAATTCTTGAAAGAAGACCTGATCAACACTCATAGCTTCCAAGCTGACGGCCATCCCAACATGAGCACAGATGCCAACAGCAGCACAGTTGAGATTCATCATGTGGAAGCTATCACTTTGCTATTGGCAAGTGTCCCAGACAGCAGCTCGGGGACTGAGGAATGAGAAAAAGAGATTCCCTCTTTTTTCAACCACTTTGTCTTGTTTTGTGGAAGCAAATCCTCGAATGACAGCAAGAGCATGTACCTCTGTTCAGAGCCATCACACCAGTCATAATGCCCCAAGAATCATTTCCACAGCTAAAATGAATTATAAGTTTCAGTGCAGTGCTTGTGAGGAGCACTTACAGCACGATCTCCTCGACATCAGCTTGTGCACAAACAACTGTCCTGTTGCAACGATCTCATGAGTTCTCTGAGGATCTGCCAAGTTCCAGCAGTCTGACAAACAGGAAAAAAAACGAGCTAAGAGAATAGCAATGGGTCAGTGGGTTATGATTCTCCAAAGTATTGCGAGACAGCCATGAATAACACTAGACAAATTTTTAGCTAATATAGAGAAAGCATTTTTGAAGCTTCACAACAAGATAAGAATAATTTTAGAAGCTCTTTCAGTAAAAGAATAATTTGTCTTGAAGTTTATTTGACTTGATCACATGTTCACAGTCTGTAGTGGAGTGTTTTTATGAAAAAATAAAAGAAAGTTGGGGGCAGAATTGGATTATGTTTCAAGGAAGCTCTCAGCATAACCAGTAGAAGTGTGTGAATATTCAAGCAGTTAGCCATATGTGTATTCATGTGAGAATCTAGGACTTTTGGAGAATAAGCTAGACACAGACTCAACTATGTACTGATTCAGGTGACCACAGGGGATTCTATGAGGCTCTGAAAGCGGTGTACAGACCCACACAACACGTTCAAATCCAACTGCTAAGTGCAGACAGCCAAATGCTTCTCACAGATAAAGCCTCCATCCTGAATCGATGGTCTAAACATTTCCAGACTCTCTTCAGTGTCAACCGTGTAGTTCAAGGCTCAGCAATAGGGCACATTATACAACAACTGATGAAAAATGAATTGGATGTAGCCCCTGCTATGGGAGAGGCTCTCAAGGCCATACAGCAGGTGAAAACTGGCAAGGCAGCTGGGATTGATGGAACCCCATCTGAAGTCTGGAAGCATGGAGGCCAAGCCCTCCATGCTAAATTTCATGAGCTCATTGTGCATTGCTGGGAAAAAGGCAAAATACCACCAGATCTCCGTGATTCAGTCATCATCACCCTGTACAAGAAGAAAGGACAAAAATCAGACTGTTCAAATTACCGAGGTATTACTTTGCTCTCTATTGCAGGTAAAATCCTTCTAAGAATGCTTTTGAACAGACTAGTACCAGCTATCTCAGAAGAACTTCTACCTGAAAGCCAGTGTGGTTTCAGAGCCAACAGGAGTACCACAGACATGGTATTTGTTCTCAGACAGCTGCAAGAGAAGTATAGGGAACAGAACAAAGGACTTGATGTAACTTCTGTTGACCTCACCAAAGCTTTTGACATTGTGAGCAGACAAGGCCTGTGGCAGATCCTGGAATGATTAAGATGTCCTCCCAAGTTCCTCAAAATGATTGTCCTGTTACACGGGGATCACGCGGCCAAGTCAGGTATGGCGATGCACTCTCTGAGCCCTTCACAATAACCAATGGTGTGAAACAAGGTTGCGTTCTTGCACCAACTCTATTCACAATATTCTTCAGCATGATGCTCCAAAGGGCCACGGCAGACCTCGATGAAGTTAACGGCATTTACATCCACTATCGTACCGATGGTAACCTGTTCAACCTGAAGCGACTGAAGGCCCACACTAAGACCCTAAATCACCTTGTCCGCGAGCTACTTTTTGCTGACGATGCTGCCCTTGTTGCTCACACAGAAGCAGCTCTGCAGTGCTTAACATCCTGCTTTGTAGAGGCTGCGTGGCTTTTTTGGGTTGGAGACAGCTTT
>NW_009699562.1:34828-48659 GCF_000703405.1 Apaloderma vittatum
CCGCTGGGCGGGCCACGTCTCCAGGAGGGAGGATCCCCGCCGCCCAAAGGTTGGGCTCTGTGGTCCCCTCGCCACCGGCTGCCGCAACAGAGGAGCCCCAGTCGGGAGACATGGAGACACATCACCCATAATGCTGCTGCCTCCTTTGAGAACGCACGTAGAATTACTCTCGAGGAGAAAAGACGATGCAGAAAGAACCATGCCTTGCCAATACCACCTAAGGAGACTTTCCGCTGCCTTTTGCAGCCGGACTTGCCTATCCCGCACCGATCTTTTTAGCCATCAGCGCGCTTGTAGCAAGTGTGAGTAAAGCCCTTCCCATATCTTTGTTCGTGAAGCCTAGCCATGATGAGACGTGGACAGATGCCTATGAGCTTACACTACTTCTTTGACTGGCATAAACCTTGAGAAATCAATCTTCTAGTCATTCTGGCTTTACAATAATATTTACCTCTGTTGTTCCCAGCTTCATGGTATGGTATTTGAATAAGGTCTGGTGCACTGATGCTGTCTGTGCACTCAGTCACTGTATTATCCCAGGACAGGTGTCATGAAGTGTGAAGGAGCTGCAGTATCACTCATCTGTATCCTCTGGGTTGTAGTAAGCCAGATAAGGCAAACAGCATATTCCCATCACTTTTCCTCTTTGTCATGTTCATAGAATCATAGAACAGTTTGTGCTGGTATGGACCTTTAAAAAGCCATCAAATCTAATTCCCCTGTCTTCAACTAGATCAGGTTGCTCAGAGACCCATCCAACCTGACGTTGAATATTTACAGGGACAGGGCTTCTACCTCCTTTTGAGTCAATCTGTTCCAGTGTTTCACCACTCTCATCATAAAAAATACTCTTCCTTAGATCTAGTCTGACTCTACACTCCTAGTTAGAACCTTTACTCCTTGCCCTATCACTACAGACCTCATTAAAAAGTCTGCCCCATCTTTCTTGTAATCCTTTAAGTACTGAAAGCCTGCAGTAAAGTTTCCCAAGATGTTCCCAAACTTCCCCTGTGCGGGAGAAAACCATAAAGTCAGTTGAAGGCTCTATATGTCTGCTCTTTCATGGCCCAAATCAAAAGACATTGCCATCTCACAGGTGGGGGGTTTTCAGGTCTTGAAGCAATTTGCAATGTCTCTGTTGGATTTAGCTCTGCATGGCATTGGTAGACAGAGTTGGCTGATGAGAAAAAAAGACGAAAGCAAAGGGCTACCTCCAGATCAGTGTTAAGCCATATTCCTGGGGACAGTAACGCACTGTTTCTGCTCTACATGTTGTGTTTCTTTTGTAAACAAATACAATTTGATTCTCCAGAGCTGTCAGTCAAACCCTTTTTCTACTCTATTGAATTCACTAGAAGTATTTTATTTAAAGCCATAAAATGATAGCCTGCAGAATAAATCGTAAGCTACTCATGGCTCATGAAATTTGATTGTCTTTGTAAATTACTTGAGGGCTGGTATATATACTAAGCATATTAAAGGAGGTATCTGTTGGGCCATGAAAATGAATGTGTGAAAATGTAATACATCTGCAAATTTATACAATTCCAGCTATTCAGAAGTCCCCCTCTTTTTTTTTGCAGTAAATTTTAGCAAATTAATGTAATTACCTTAAAGTAACACACCCAGGAAAGTTTCTGATTAGTCATTACTTCTGTCTCAGTGTTAAAATAGAAAATGTGTATTTCTGAAGTAATAAAAAGGACTGTATATTGTTTTATAATTGGCTTTGTGATTTGATGTATGTTTGCATGAGTGTCAAAGAGCTATAAGTCATTCGTTGCCCAAGTGTCATAAGCGAAGCCTTCAGGAGTGCAGCCTAATGACAAGGTTAGACATTGAGCTGTTTCCTGGCAGCAGAAGGCATAGAACCACATTCCCCTGCATCAAAGAAAATAAACCAGCATTATAGCTCCTGGACCAAAGTGAAACATTTTTTGTGCAGCCTGATTGTTAGCAAGAAGGAAGGCATCCGTAACCGAGACTGCAAATTATTGGTTTGGGGTGTGATTGGTTGAAATAAAATAACACTCCACTTAAAAAATAATAGTAAAAAAAGATTTTGAAAGATTGCTGTGAGAAAAATACAATGAACTTCATTTGGTCATTTTGAAAACTTGAATTGTCTGAGTGGAACTCTCTGAGCCACAGAATTGTCTTCAGCAAAATGACTAGGAGAGGAATGGAAATTGATGCACCATACTTGGTTTTGCAACAAAACAAGGAGTATGATCTTGCAAGAGATCTTCTGTTGATTATTTTTCACAATACATTGGTGGACAAATTTCAAGTATCTTGAAAAATAGCAGACTGTTTGTTTCTCCATTTTTGTAAACCGTAAGATATTTGATATAACAAACACATCGCCTGATGGTGCTTCTGTGAACTTTGTAGTATTTGCGACAATTGTGCAAAATGAGGGCACTGACAATTCCTGCAATCCTTGTTCAGAAAGGATGGGAACTGTGAGGGCTGTGGCATAATCAATATTTGGGCAATTTTGAGGAAAACTTTGCCGAAGGTATGCAATTCCTGAAGTTGTCAGGGCTTAGATTTGGGGTTTTATTTCTTTGTTTACCTCTGTCTCCTCAGTGAGTTTTCGACACTTAACTGTTGCAAAACACCAGACGTGTTGGACTTTTGTCAGAGCCAATACAAATCAGCATGTTTTGCTCATATCTTTGGGGGAAAATGAGAAGTCAATCGTGAACCAAGCAGAAAGAGGGGAATATGCAAGAACATTTGCAAATAATAATAAAAAATAATAGTGCTATCAATAGAGACAAGATTTCTTCCCACCTGTGTATGACTCATAGAAACACACTTGGTAAGGCTGTGACTGTAACAGACTGAAAGAAACAATAAAATAAAAAATGTTCCTTAGTAACGAAATGTCAAACTGCCTAAAAAATGAACCTATAAAGACTGAAGTAATTTGTCACTGTCAAAAGACAACTAAATATTTTCTCTTTAGCCATGGTTTGACAGTGTTACTTATACTTAAATTTAGCGAGCTGAGGAAGAAATCATAAATAGTGTTATATTGTTGAAATTTTTATCTCCATTGCTGAAGACAAAGTTAATTAACCAACATACAGAAATTGCTCTGATTACAGAGATCTCCACACTTAATTCCGGGCAAGGCTATCAGATTTGGGTGGGCATGGCTGGCACCATATCCCTTCTTTCTTACGCGACTCCATGTGATCAAGAACTAAAATGACCCACTGGGAAGCTATTTTTAGGTAACACCTATTTCAAAAGTCATTTCAGAAGCCAAGCCAGTGGGAGTAAAATGACAGGATTCCAAGTGATCTTGGCCACCTGCAGAAGTAGTCTGAAAAACAAATAATACAATTCATAAATTCATAAACAACCTGTTCACTGGCAGGAATAACAACATGTCACAAGTGCCACCTTATCCTTTCTATCAAAGTAATTCCCAGCCAACTTGGCTTCACCGTGCCATGTTGCAAGGCAGATACATGTTCCCCACAGGTAATATCAGTGGGTCTTGATGAAAGCAAAGGCTCAGATTGTTAGCTTGGTGGCGAATATAGACAAAATCTGTAATGCACAGAGGTCCTATTTCATCCTTCTTTTGCTGTTGTTTTCTGACCTCTTTGAATTTTAGGTTCCCAAGAAAAGGAAATAACTTATTTATACTGCATGATGCTTGAATAATGGTCCTCAGATTTTACTTATGAGAGCATCAAACTCATAAAGGTGTTTTCTGCAAAACGTGAACTGGAAATGAGTTTATTCATCACCTCATTTAAGTGGGACTTGGTTTTTCACAATCTTTTTACAATCTTTGTGCACTTTTGTTGTTCTTGGTTCTGTATATATTCCTTTCTTTGGACAGGAGGAGCCCTATGATTGTTTTTGAATCTTTCCTTCTGCACAAACGTCAAATACACTCATCTCAATGATGAAGCAAATTCTATTTCTACTTGTAAGTCTTACACCCAGGATGACAGAAAAGATACAGAAGCAGAATATTAATGCTCAGAATAACCAACAATCCATCTCCTCCCATTTCTAATTGCACATCTTCCAAAATAAGGCCCCAGTCTTAAATCTCCATCTAATTTCTCCTTCTCTTAACCCATGTCCACTTGGTTACCAAGCAGCCCACTTGCTAGCTGTGGGCTCTTTTTGCCTCTGCTCAGCTTACAGGTAATGCTGATACACGGTCAACAGGCTGCACCAACGAGCTCACCTTTCAATTCAAATACATTTCTCTAACACAGGTTACTGCTGTGCGCAACTTGGGCACAATTTGTGTAACACCAGGGTCATAAGTACCAGAACTTGCTGGCTGATATATTTTACTCAGCCTCCCGGTTTGTAGCCAAGTATAGTTTCTAACTTTAAGAGAGTAGCAGGATGCAAAATGTTTGGGCTTTTCAGGCTTAAAACGCCAGCTTCACATGTTGCTGTTTCAAGGTCTTCACACAAGTCAAGCAGAGTTTGTTGGGAAATTTCACTAGGCCTAAGCTAAGTCTTTATTGTCATGATCTACTGCATAAACAAATCAAACTTAGTGGCTGTAAGTAGATTTCTTTAATGAGACTGCTGAGCTGATCCTGTGCTTAGTGGCAGGATATTGGTCAGGACCCTCTTCCTCTGACTGCAGTGATAATACTCCACCTTAAAAATAGGACTTATTAAATATTTTATCACTGTGATATTGAATTTTGAGCCAATTTCTAGGAACATTTTGGAAAGACCAAAGAGGAAAAAAATTTCAGAAAGCGCAAAAGCAGTAGCAGTGGGACAACTTAGGCTATTTCCCAGAATTGAATGACGTGCAGAGGATGCAGTCTCAGCCTAGTTCTCTTATATTTTGTAGCCCATTGGTGTGCCATTTTCCCAACAATTGGGAGAGCCCAAATGCTGTGGTTAGAGATAGGAAGGGTTGATGCGATCGCTGAATTAAATCCACCACCTTTGTGGGAAACTGTTATATAGGCATGTATTCTAGAAGGCTGGAATATATTTTCCTTATGAACATTTGCATCTTAATTCTTACTGTTGCCCAGCATAAAAAACTGCTATGGCATCCTGTGCTGTGTTACATGATTCAGCACATGGCAAGTTATCTAGCTACACAATGTACAGATGAGTTTTAGGTATGTTTTAATTTGTATCTGTAGGGGATTAAGAGGATGTGCAAGGTCTGTTATGGTGCTTAAGTCTTGAAATATGAAGCCACAATAATTAGATAATTTGCAATCAGGATTAAAACATTTTAAGAAAAAAAAAGTGTTTCATTTCACTCTGAACAAGAAAATTCTAAGTTGACTTAACATGATTTTTTTTCCCCCAGTTTAAGCATGGAACTGTAAAATCAATTATTCCTGTAGCTCTACTCGTACGTGAGCAGAGACGCAGCCTGAAGCCACTTTCTCTCCAGCAGTGACTGTCAGTATTTAACAGAGCCTAGCATTTCTAAATAGGAAGCTGTGGTCTTCACTGTTGCTTTTATTAAATAAAGAACATTTCAGAGTGACCATTTGCTCTGGGTCTGTGCATCAGAAAGCAACACTGAGCCAAGTGTTTTGGTGCATGCACTCTGACAGAAGTTCACTGTGTTCAATAGAATATTGTGCCAAACACTATGAAAGAATGGCATCTGCAAGAGAACCGGATTTAAGTAATTTGTTTGTCAGGTCCTAACTAGGTCGCATGCTCTGGCGAAGTCTCTTCAGCTGACTCTTGTATCAGCCATGGCCATTCCCTCCCGGAGGGAACACTGTGAGGACAGCACAAACTGGGACCTTCTTTCCCCACGCGCCTCTTCTCTTCCATCTCAGGTCCCTCCAGTTCCAGCTTTTTCTCTAAGTTAGAGGTTTCTAGGCTCACACTAGACTCTGGAACTGGTTATCAGGTACTTGGAGCAAGCAGTTACTGAAAGATTTGTAGTGTTTGAAGAAAGAAAACATCTTTTCAAGCTCAAGGTGCCCTGCAGTTCAATCCCTTCACCTGCACCCAAAAAGAGTTGCTCAGGTTATCCTTCTGAGTATCACTTTTCTCAAATGTACTGACTTATTTATGATGGACTTCAGATTTTATAAATGACGATATATAAAAATAGAGCCTGCTAAACTGTGTATGTTGTTTTTATCGCCATTGGTATTTCAGTATTTTCAGGATGACATAAATATAATCCACAAATTAAATCGTGATTCTTTCTCCAAAAGCTGGAGAATTAAAAAAGTAAATTAAATTAGAAGCTCTGTTAGCTCTAGACCCTAAAGCACCACATTTCGCCAGGAAAGGACAGATCAAAACTATGGAATTTTTTATTTCTTTTTTTTTTGGTAAGCATTGGAGTGGAATCTTCTCTGAATTGCCTTCCAAGCTTCTAGCTTAATTTTTCTTCTTACATAGCCTGTGGAAAGCAAGGAGCATTCTAGGGAATAATGCATTATAATATCAACGTTTGAAGTAGAGAGGATGAATGCAGCTCCAAAAATGCTTATTTCTCTCTACATGTTGTAGGGTGAGTCCAGGGTAATAAACTGATCTGGATATGTTTAAAGTCCAAGTATAAAAGGTTTGGTAAATACTAATCTCACCATTCCCATGTGAACAAACTGGGACGTGTTAGAGCTTCGATCATTGCCACCTATGTAATTAATTGCCAGCTTTTTAAAACAAAACTATTGGGAAGCATGTATCTATTTATGTATTTACCCATGTGCTTAGTATCAGACAGTACATTTCTCTTCGCATTGATGCAAAGAGAAAATATCCTGTGCCAGCTGCTAATCTGCATGATTACATAGTGTAAAGCCATGTACACCTCAGCCAGAGCAGCAGCTTCTCTGTTGCTACATACAAAAGCTGAATCAAACCATTTTCGCTATTTTCTGCTGTCCTGGATGCCCATTTAATATCACAACTGCATTACGCAAGGATCTCCTTCTATACATGTGTGTACATACAGGTGAGAGAGACAAAGAAATGTTAACAAGGGTTTTTTTAAAACTTGACTGATTTTATGCCTGCTGCCTGCAGTGATGTGCAATAACAAAGCCGTTCTTCAGCTCAGGGGTCCTTGTTCGATCACAGCGACGGGAGTGGATTTGCTTTCCTTATCCTGTGAGCAGGCAGCATGGACTCCCTTTAATCAGAAAGGACAATGCACTAAGGCCTTTCTTGATGTCTCCACTGTGTTACATTGTTTAGGAGTTCAGAATTTACACCATGTGTGTGGATTTATAAACATTAAATTTAAATTTACATATAAAGGTCAGCTTTTTATATATATATACCTTTATATATATCTATTACGGGATTTGAACATCTCTCCTATGAAGAGAGACTGAGAGAGCTGGGGCTGTTCAGCCTTGGAAGGAGACAGCTGAGAGGGGACCTTATCAGCGAATAGAAATATCTGAGGGGTCAAGAGGAAGGGGGCAATCTCTTCTCAGTGGTGCCCAGTAATAGAACAAGAAATAATGGGTTTAAGTTAGGACACAGGAAGTTCCACCTCAAAATGAGGAGAAACTTCTTCACTATGAGGGTGACAGAGCCCTGGCACAGGCTGCCCAGGGAGGTTGTGGAGTCTCCTTCTCTGGAGACTCTCAAAACTCATCTGGACGCTTTCCTGTGTGACCTACTGTAGGAGATCCTGCTCTGACAGGGGGGCTGGACTAGATGATGTTTCGAGGTCCCTTCCAACCCCTGACATTCTATGATCCTATGATTCTATGACTTCTCTACCTGTCTAGGCATCTAAGCTGGCCCTTATTTTGCATAAATAATTATTTTCAAACAGTTCAGACTGGTTTTTACCATAAAATAATTATTCAGTATTGCTGTATCATCTCTTAGCCAAAGGATACTTCATTATGTTTTGTGAAGGGTCCCTACACAGCCTCTTAATAATAACAAGATGAAGATATTGACTAATACGTGTCATTTTCTTTTACATATCAAACAGAGGCAAAGGAACGAATAAGGCTTTTCTTGTGCCAGATGATTCAGTGCTCATCTTGGAAGAAGTATGCCTCCTGTCAGACACCTGCTCTAACTTTCATGAGACAGCTTCCCCAGTGCATAATTTACTGTTAAAGAAATATTTTTATGACTTTATTTTTCTCTCTGGTGATGTATAACTTTAGAGATAGGTGGAGGAAATGGATTTTTTTTCCCTTCTTATTAATCATTGTCAGACTTCTTTAAAGACTTGTGAAGGATACCCTATGTGTGCATTTACATAAAGAGCCATCCTAATTGTAGACATTTTGATGATGAAAGACAGGATGTAACTTGACCTACAGACATTAGTTTCAGCATTCAAAGTGATGTAGGAATTAGACGTCAGGCAAGCTGAAGAGATTTCAGAATTTACTTTCATTTCTGTTGAATAGGAATTTAAAAATTGTGAAATGTCCACTAAAAAAAAAATCTGGAAAAAATCCACAACAAACCCAGACACCTGTGCATGAACGAAAGCTTTCTGGTTTGTTTTGGACCTTTAAACTGTACAATATACTGCCATCTGAACATGATCTTGATGAAAAAGAAAGTAAAAAAAAAAAAGCCAAAGGTTTTATTTGAAATGAAAAATCAAAATATTTTGTTCTAAGAGCATTGATAAGAGACATTTGGAACTTTGTCATTGTGTCACGTCCCACTCAGGAGAGAGGGACAAGTGACTTTCAGATTCATAATACACCAATGGCGTGGACAAACAGTGAGACAAGTCTCAAGGCACAAACACAAACATTTATTAATTTATCACAACATATAGATCGGACTCACGACAATTGTTTCTAATTCAAAAGCATGATAGGGCAGACAATATAACAAAAATCCAGGAAAAAGGCTAAATAAGCAATGCACTACAATAACTTAATAACAAGGAATAATAAAGGACATGTAAACACAATATTACGACAGACAATATTACACTTAACCATCACAAGAAAGAAATGTAGGCACAAAACTAAATAAACAGTGTGATAGACCTTGTATTACTTAGCGAGGAAAAGGGAGAGAGAGAGAGGGGGGTGGGAGAGAGAGAGAGATATATCACCGGTCCAGGTTCCTGCACTAGTCCAGCCAAAGCAGAGTTCGGGATGCATCCGTCGTTGTCTTCTTTTTCTTCTTCTTCAACTCTTTGCTTTACGTTGCCTCGATTTATACACAATTTTTTACGCGCAGACAGTGCAGAATGTCAGGAAGGGGATGGAGGTCCTCCATTGTTTCCAGTAATTCTTGTTTCCAGTAATTCTCATTAACACGTGCGAATGCTCCATCTCTTTGGAAGATATGCTAGAGATAAGGCCATCCTGCCTCCACAAGATTTCCTAATCTCTTTCCATATTCGCTGACAGGGCTAATCAGATCGCCCCTCTACAACATTCCATCAGTTTTCTGACCATGCTGGGAGCTTGCATTTTCAGTTTACCAGAATGCTATTTTTAGACAAAAATTTTCTTATCATATACTTTCCCAGCCAGTTCTACTTCCTCAGCCACTTGTAATTAAGGAAACTACAGCTTCTGTTTTCAACAGAAACTTATAGTATCGAACCCTTAAGACACAACCATTAGAGCCGACAAAGATAATTCTTTTCTACCTGTTCAAAGGATGGCTCATTTTCAAGCCTGATGTTTTCAAGGGTCTCAAGTCAAATACTTGAGTCAAGCTTATTTTGTACAAATTGTAAGTTATCAGTAGATCTGGCTCCAATCTAAGGTAGTTTTTCTACTACATTATCATCCCAGTGGTTCTGACAAAGTAATTGACATAGTAAAGAGTTAATATAAATGTCAAATTGTATCTTGGATTTATGAAATACCAACCTACCTTTTTTTTATTGCATAGCAGACTTGGTGAGAGGCAAAGCATAAACAGCTACATATTTTGTCATTGTCTCTGCAACTATTGTCTTTCATTGACAGTTTTGATTAGTGGTACTAGTGTCTTATAAATCAAAGGTAAATACATTATAGAGATTTTGGTTTTCTTTTAGTTTAGAGCTTTGGGTAATGAACCATCATATCATGTAGCAGACTAGTAAATCAATACAAGTAAGGCAATTTATTAAATTGACAGGATATGCACATTCAAGTGCATCCTAGTCCAATATATCTGTTTATCTTTTATGTTTGCTGCTAGATTTCACTTTGTTTGGTGCAACGTACTTAATTTTCCCACTTTCCCATAACTGTTTTTCCCATAAGCATGTTGTTTTTCTGTCAGTGGATTATTAGAGGAATGAGGTTTATAGGATCTGGCTTATGTGGATGTCACCCATCCCTCAAGAAAGTCCCGTGTTCACAGATCTGCTGCTGGCAGATGGAGAACACAGAGAGGTGTTATTTCTCCACCAGATAGGATGAATGTTTGCGTACCATGCCTGTTGCATGTAGTTTACAGTCTTTCTGTTAGATGTATATTTAAAGTCCCTTTTCTTTCCTGGCTGCCCGTTTTCATCATATCTTTAGGCTTTTAACATCTTGAGGACTTTTCCTTATCTCTCAAAGTAAGCTAAATTCGGCCAGCATTTAGAAAAATCACTGAGAGCACCAGCAGAGTGACATATCTAGACAGCACGAATGAATGTGCAGTGTTCACTGGGGAAACCAGGTTCAGAAGAAACTGTATGTCATCACAGAATGGCATCCACAAGTTGGCCCCTGTGGGCTTGCATGTCTCTCAACCATGGGATGGTTTCAGATTTGCCAGTAGTTTTTCGCTATCCGGAACATGGATCTAGGAGTTATTTTCTACTGATGTGTGAATTAAGGGGAGTTATTTTGGTTTGAATGGAAATGTAAATATACATATATAGACATGTGTGTATACATTTAGAATTTTTTATATATATACCATCTATATCTATGAAAATATTCTTAGTCAAACCAAATGCGTATTTTTTTATTTTTTTCCTCATAAAACATTCCCATTGAAAGTATTTAATTTTAAAACACCAAGGTTCTTTTTTTTTACCTTTGGATTTCATGTGATTTCTGCCAGTGGAACTACTCTGTGGCTCAGAAGAAGGCATTCTCTTCTGCAGTCTTCTCTCGGTGTTCAGTTTAGGATATTTACATCATAACCTCTTTAAGGCAAAAGTAATTTCTGACATGCAATCATTTTCAGTAAATGGAGTAAGAACTTGCTCTTCTCCCACCACTGGTGCCCTTTGCTCAAGCTGAAGATTTTACATTTTGCATTCATAATACTGATTTTATTAACACAGATGTATCTCTCTCAACATGCACAGTCATGTGTGTCCCTTCATGTGAAAAGGGAACATTTGTGGGTCTCCTGTTGATTTCTCAGCAAGAAACAAAACACAGGGTTAAAGGAGAGAGGAAAACAAAGGTCAAGAGAAATTAAAAACTTGAATAATTTTAGCCATTTAGTAAATCCGTTTGCTTTCTCTCTCTGTGTAGGGTTAGGTGTAGTAGAACTTCTGTTTCTGTTGGGTTCTCTGTCATGACTGCAGTAAAATTAATATGAGTCTTTTGGAATTATGCTTCTGAAAGCATTTGTCATCTTCTCTATAATAAAACATTTTATCATTGGTGGTGAGAGCTATGAATTTAAGTGATAAGGGTGTTATAAATATGAAATTCAAGTTCCCATATTTATAGTTATGGAATAGTAGGATGTCAGGGCTGTGACTGTACAGACACTTGGTGCATGTAGCTGTTAGTTCACTCATGGTCCAGAAATCCCTCAGATTGTTCCTTATATGGATGAGGTCATGGATCATCCTAGGAGAAGGTGGCAACAATTAAAAGCAGCATTAACTCCTCACTGCATAATCCTTCTGGGCGGAAATTTTGATCAGACCAAGAGCTTCCTCCAAGCAGCTCCTAGAAATGCCGACCAGCACAGCTTGTGTGCTTTGCTGTAGTGACAAACATCCTCCATGACCAATCTGTCTGTCCCAGAGATTCCAGTGGGAAGCCCTTGATGCAGAAGTGGCCAAACTGAACACAGGTACGGCTCTTGGAGACCACCAGTAGGAAGTACTCCTGCAGAGGTCTGTCTAGAAAAGTCTTTCTGAAACTGTTGGTGGTTTAAGATACTCAATAAAATTAGGTGATGTGTTTGCTGGAGTGGTCACACAGGATCACAGCCTGCCTGGTGCAGGAATTCAGGAGAACAACAGTGGGGGCATCTCACCTGATCCAGCTGCAGATCACTGTAAATTCCCTTGTGAAGGAGACTTGCACCATCCTCTGGTCAGCAACCAACTATACTGTTCAGGGGATTGTGCTCACAGGCAAGTGTTACTTGATGCAAAGATCTCAGCAAGTTAGAGTTTGGTTGGCTGGTTTGGTTTTTTTAACATTTTGCAGATATAAATGTTTGTGAAATAATTAACAAGCAGAAGATTACAGTCATAATATAAGCTGCATGATACAACTCCTGGTTCCTTTCACATTTTGCTTTTTCTTCTTCAATTATAGAATACAACTACCTCTATAATTTATATTCCTACATATGTGAAATAATATTCTTCTGCTCATATCCCTAATTACCAAGAAATTATCTTTTAATCCTCTTTCTTTTTCAAAAAATGATAACAAGGTGTAAACACTACTATATTAGCTCAAGCTGTAACTGTAATTCCATTTCTAGCCACCAAAAACCAGGAAATCTCCTCTCCAAAGTAGAGATGAAGAATCTCCTTGGACAGTCAGTTTGAAGCTAGAATAAAACTTATGTATTACGTGATCAATATGGGCATGCAGACTGATGTGCAGACACTCTACTCTCAGAAACTGCATTCCTCCTGGGGTGCTGAGATTTATTCCTCTGCTTTAAGCAGTTCTCAAGATCTTCACCAGGAATAGGCAAGGTAAACTAGTTCTGTCTGCTGATCAAATACTGCCGAAGACTGCAGAACATGTCTGTTGAGTCTGGAATGGCTTTTTAGTATCTTAAATTTCTTGACAAGCAATTTGAATTTGCATCTGAATTGTGAAATGCTGTTTCAAATTAGATTACCTGTAAAGGGTCTCATTTGCCAACTGTTAGTGTTATTGTTGAGCATTGCAGAGTTAGCATAACTTGTGAAATGCCTTTAGTACAAAACAAGTAACTTACTGTGTATTACAAAGCAGAAAATACAATTGGTGCCTTTCAATATTAGATGGATTTAGTACACTAGAAGTGGATATTCACAAATTGTTCTCGGCATTTGAAAAATGATTGGCATGAACTTTATTTAAATATAGTGTTTACTTTTCTCAAATAATTTTTTCTTCTCTTGCTATAAAGGAGAAGTAAATTTATAAAGTAATACACTAATTATAGGAGAAATCTATTGACTGAAAAGAGCATTACATAGGAAACCTATTCCTTTAAAAGGTTGATGTATTTAAATGTATTCAGCAGGGATATTGTCAAGAATGTTTAGTTTGTTTGGGGTTGTTGACTTTGCAGGCTATTCTACTTTGCTGGGTAATTCTAGAAGAACATCTTAGAGGACAAAAGGACGAGGGACAATGACAGTCCAGTGTTGGATCAAGCTTTGCAGAACATGATCAAATTGAACTGAAGCTTTTACATTTCCAAAACACTAGGCAGTTGTTTTTTACCTGAGATGAGGTTTTTCTGTATGTCATCACTCTCCAGTAAACTGAGAAATGGAGAAACAAAGGCTATATGCACACGACTCTTCCTGACACCTTGCAGACACACCCTAAGTGACACATCCTTTTTGATAAAATGTGTGGATGTAGGTGCTCACTAACACGAAGATTAGTTTCTCTCTTTCACCACTGAGAAGCCTGGAAATACGAAGTATTTTACATTTACTCAGTCACCAAGGTGAGCAACTATGGTG